>NC_027754.1:1630918-1702534 GCF_000695525.1 Brassica oleracea var. oleracea | reverse complement strand
ATCACCAAATCCCTCAACGTAAGTCTAGAGAGTGTTTCATAGAGTTTATAGTTCGATAGGGCGATCACGAGTGAGGCGTGATTCGTCTGCCATGGTTGTATCCTGGGACTCTATATTCGTACAGTCCCGTCTCACTAACGGAGCGAATATTTTGAGTTAAGGAAAGAGATCATATCTCGACTCCATGTCTCTTTGCGAATACGATTTCTTATCGTTCTTGTATTCGTCTTTTACATTCGTTTATTTCCTTAACGTCGCTTTTATTCTATCGTTTATGTCAGTCCGGTTTTCCGGCTTCTACACTAATAAGATCACAAAACTTTTCAAATGAGCTTGGATACATGCGATATAGTGATCGGAAGTGCTCAGGGTCCTCCTTCAAAGCATCTTGAATGTAATCATAACCAATGTTAGTGATTGGCCGACGAACAGGGCGTTGTATGCGATTGTCACTCCTCACATACGTTGTTTGCGATTGTCAGTCCTCACATACGTTGTTGCTATGTTATTTAACATCACCAGCAAAATGTCTAAATCTGACTCGTCTTCTTCCATTTGGTTTGCTTGCATTTCGTCATACATTTGTTGTTCTTCTTCAAAGGTGCTCTGCATGATAAAACACCTACAAAAAGAGATTACTATTTATATTAATAACTGAAATACACGAAGAATCTTTAAAAACTAATAGACTAACCAAGACATTAACAATAAAGTTACATAGATCATTTACCAGACGCTAACAATAAAATAAGCTACGTGGTATAACAACATCATGAAATTTTGTTTTTCTAAAAGCAAAAAATATATTTAAAAGCTCCATCATGTATATTAAACTAAAACCAGTTTGGTATTAAAAAAAAAGCAGTCTAGAATGATTGTAAAGAAATAACAAAACAGTCTAAAACAGATATAATAAAACAAAGATTAATCTTAGTTGACATTTCTTTGGATCCAACCATAGCATTCTTCGATGGACATATCAGTGAAGACATCTTTCATTCCCAAGGAATAGATAAGGGTCACCACTTTAAATTTGATACGATCATCCAAATCAGGAACCTCTTTAATAGCATCTCAAACACTATTTTTCTTCTTTTCAGCTTCTCTTTTCTCAGCTTCTTTTTGTTGTCTTTCTTCTCTCTGTGTTATGAAGGTAAGGATCTTGCTGGTCATCATTACCATAGCATCACTTTGATCCTGTTTATCTCAACTGCACTGCTAGATGCGTCTGATCGAGATCGTTTTCTCGAGACAAGTTTTTCCACACACCTTTTGACACCATTTTCCGGGGATGATTGCTGAGCATAAACATCATCGTTGATGTCCTCAAAATTCAAGTTGTCTTGTACTTGACTGTCACCAACCGTGAAGACGCGAGCATCCATGGTATCACCCAAGCCAATTGCAGAACTAACATTAGCGGTTGCACAATCAAATATGATTTTTAAATCATCAAACTGTTCACTAGAGTCATAGCGTAAGAACTTGTGATTTGGATGTCCCTACAAAAAAAATTATACTTAAATAAAATATAAATAATTAAAAGAATACATTACTCTATGAACTTCTGTAAACCTATATGACTAAGTGATCCTTTTCACGTAAACTATATCATGTGCATATCTTATTTTATCTCGTAAACCAAATTATATCTAACAAAACCCTTGCGATTCAAGAACATATCTAATAAAAATGATGCAAAATAAAGACATACCTTTAAATAGTCATTCCATACTTCGTTAGAAGCCACAAATCTTTTCATGATAGGATTCCATCCAAAGCCTGAACTGTTGTTTAAAAGATCAACATAGTATTGATATTGACCCTTTAGGAACTTGATCCTGCTTAGGTAATGCTTGTGGGTTTTTTGGCATCCAAGTCTTTCGTTCAAGACTGGTAGTATCTTATGTTCCACCGTTGCTTTGTTCATTATTCCATTACTGTCACGCCATCCACGTTGAATTCCCTCCACAAGCAACTCTATTAAAACCTTGGTTTCCTCTGAATTCCATATGGTATATTGATTTTTTTCTTTATCACCCATTGCAATCTTATGTGAAGTTAATCAATATTAGTAAGAACATACACACAAAAATATTTATCACAAACAAACAGGTAAACATCAAACTTCTTGCTACTAGTCTAAACAAATAAAATAATGAAACCAAACGTAAACTTGAAAGCAACAGATATAACAATCAAACCATTTTAATACATGATATAATGAAAAATAGAGAAATATATCATAAAAAAAGACAAGAAAAGAGAGAACCAGAGACTTGTATTACCTTGCGAGCTTTGATGATGAATAAAAAGCAAAGAACAATTCTAGGACGCTCCTTTTCTTTAAACACAATTGAATACTTATTTTAAATATATTATATGGAAAATAGATAATAGTAGACAAAAGTTAACATAAATCACAATAAGTCATCGCCAATCAAACCAAAAGAATATATGGATTCTATAAATATGGGAAGACATATTGTCAGAATCAATGAAAATATTTACAGAATTAAAATCCTCTTAACTTTTAAAATCTGTGTGAATTAGTTTACAAAAACGATTAGTTTTTTTACTTAAAAGTTAAGAAACAGATTATTATATTCCGGTAAGCACTCGAGTCTAGAAACTTCCCAATAATCATGCTCTTATACTACTTTAATACTGTTTCGCTCTGTAACCACCGGAAAGAGAGAGAAGAAGGAAGCAGAATCTATCTTTCACAATCACTCTCTCTCTCTCTCTCTTTCTTTATCGCTCCGCCGCGCCACCACCATCACGGAGATGCGGCGGTGTAAAATCGGCGAATTCATCTCCGTGGAAACGATGAGGTTTCTGGCGTTTCTTCTGATCTGTAGTTTCCCTCTTGCCTTCTCCGCCGAGTCCGATATCGGGACTGATTCAGTTGCCACACGCGAGATCAACGGAACCGCCGCTGAGTCCAATGCGACGAACGCGAAACCTAAGGAGGACAGTTTCGCCGATATGATCGATCGGGCACTCGAGAAGGAGTTTCCGGAGAATGACCAGAACGATGGTTCGTCTACTAGTAGATCCTTTCGGTCTTCTACGTTTCGATGTGGAGCTAGGGTTTTGTTTTCAGAGATCAGTTTGATTTTGTTCTCCACTCAATTTCAGTTTCTATCAGATTTAGTTTTGGTGAAAATTGATCCTCTTTAGCTAATGCTCACATCTGTATATGTGCATTGGAGTGTATAGATTCCTGATGGCTTCTAGCATTGAATGAATTGTGTGTTGAAATGGTAAAGTTAGTGGATAAAACTCTTTGGATTAGCTAGTAGGGGTCTTGTCTCGTCCCAGAGGATATATATGAATCCAAAACCTTCTAGTCATTCATAAAATGATAGTAAAGGAACTCTTTGAATATGCTGTTTGTGAATTGCTTTTTTCTTGTTTTGCAGTACCTGATCCAGGAAGCTTCAATAATAGTGTTGCTGATCAGCAGGTTGGTTAATTGCAATTTTTTTTTATCTTTGTTTTCGCACAGTTCATTTGTGGCTTTATTGTTTTTACACAGCACACTACTCAGTGTTTCTTTTTCTATTAAGCCATTTTTTATGCTCATTAGGCTGTTCTGGAGACTGTTGCTCGAGTTAAGCCCAAGAAAAATGAGACCAAGACCAAGGAGGAGAAGTGAGTCTTCCTGATGCATACTTTACCCTTTTTGGAGACAATTTGAACAGTTGCTGTTATCAAATTTTGTTTCACTGGCTAAAAGCAATCTATAACATAATTAATGCCTTTAATTCTAGATCATTCTTTAATTTGGATAACGAGAATGGCGTAGAAGATACTCCAAGGCTGATAGATAGGAAGGTAAACTTACATATTCTTAAACCATTTTGTACTGTATGTTTCTGAAGAAAGAATATACATATATTATGTACCCGTTTTGTGATAACGTTCGTGAAATGTGATTTTTCTGCAATTTCAATTCAGGACAACGTTTTCATCATGTCCAATCCAAAATCCAAGTACCCTGTACTGCAGCTAGATTTAAGGTAAATATAGCATTCGTAAGGGAAAGTTCTTTGATCTTTTATCATTTGTACGAATCTTCCCAACCGTTTTTTGTTGGGGATGTCTGTCTTTAACGGGATATTTGTAGGCTGATATCAGATTTGGTCGTCGTCATTGTTTCTGCTACTTGTGGAGGAATTGCCTTTGCTTGTGCTGGTCAACCGGTGAGTACACGCTTCCTTTTGCGGAGCTTGTGGCTTTCAACATTATTCCGTTAGCATTTGAGTATTCTTCTTTCCAAGAGTTTAGAATTAATTTCTACACTACTTACATGGCAGGTCATTACTGGGTATCTATTGGCTGGATCTGTCATTGGACCGGGTGGGTTAAGCTTTGTTAGTGAAATGGTGCAGGTAGCTTACATCAGCTTTAGTTCTTCAGAGTTTCTCATTTATCTCTTCATATTACACTTGTTCGGAAGTTTTCATGACTAAGAGATTGCCTGGTTATATTAATGTTCGACAAGGACTTGATTTATATATTTTTTGTGTAGCACAGGTGGAAACAGTAGCTCAGTTTGGTGTAATCTTTCTCCTTTTTGCTTTAGGATTAGAATTTTCGGCAGCAAAGGTTTGCATGTTTCCAAGCTCTTATATTTTTCTATATTCTTCTTTTGGAACTCTTGAGACAGTTATTTTACTTTGTTGTCGCAGCTTCGTGTAGTTCGTGCAGTAGCTATTCCAGGGGGTCTTCTTCAAATATTTTTGTTCATGTGCTTAAGTGGGATAACAGCCTCGGTATGTTCTAGTTTCTAAATAGTAATAGCAATTGAGTAAGGATGAGTTTAGGAATCATAAAAAAGAATTCATTGGGGTTGACTTGGCTGCTTCTTCATTGTATTGCAGTTATGCGGCGGTAAACTAACAGAAGGAATATTCGTTGGTGCTTTTCTTTCGATGTCATCAACAGCGGTGGTATATTCTAATATCACTTGTGTATTCTAAACTGTTATAATTTACTCGTGCTTACTCTCACTGTATTTGTTGATATTTTCTTTTGTTGTAACGGGTAGGTGTCCTTGAATTTATGTTTAGGCTTGACCCTAATATGTTATTATTACCTTTCCATGATTCTTGTATCAGGTCTTGAAATTTTTAATGGAAAGAAATAGCATAAGTGCTCTACACGGCCAGATAACCGTTGGAACACTTATCCTTCAGGTATCTACTTAGTCACTCTCCAAACAATAGCATAGTATCATGATTTTTACAGGCTACTGTTTCCGCTTACCCTTTTGTATGCAACTGGATTTCATCAGTTAATATGTTGTATGTAACAGTTGCTTTCATTAGATTTTAATATATGGTTTCATGAATATCTAGGATTGTGCTGTGGGTTTGCTTTTTGCTCTCCTTCCGGTTCTTGGTGGCACATCTGGTGTCCTACAAGGAATGTTGTCCATGGCTAAATCGTATGCATTCGATTTACCTGGAAGTTCTGTGAAAATATTTGACAGTATCCTGCTTCTTTTTTCACTTGTTATGATGTGGTCTAATGAAACCAAGTTCTTGACACTTCATTTCTTTTGGCCGTGTGGTAATTTCTTTCCAGGTTGGCTATTTTGATTGCGTTTTTGGCTGCTTTGTTTGTATTGTCACGTACCTGGGTACCTTGGTTTCTAAAACTTATGACAAGCCTTTCTTCTCAGGTATACACACCTTTTTTTACCTGCTTCCATATTTGGTCTTAAAATGTTTATCAACATAAGCGTTCGTCAATCTCTGACAGACTAACGAGCTCTACCAGTTGGCCGCTGTAGCATTTTGTTTGCTTGTCGCTTGGGTCAGTCTGATCCCTTTGTTCTTCTTATCTATTGGCTGTTTGCACATGTGTTATCTCAGATTTTCAAACTCATAAAGTCAGTATTGTTTTGGCTTCTTCAGTGTAGTGACAAGCTCGGTCTAAGTCTTGAGTTGGGTTCCTTTGCGGCAGGAGTGATGATTTCAACAACTGATCTCGCTCAGCATACTCTTGAACAAGTAAGAAGTCAACTTTCACTCCTTGAACTTGAGGATCTTTTTCCATTTTCTTTGGACACTCTCATGTTAAAAAGTGTCTTTTGTTGCTTATATATTTATTGGTGACTCTATGAAACACATTTCCCTTTTATGCACAAATTTATTCGACCATATAGAGCCGTTCTTACCGTTCCTGTGCCTCCCTTTCAGGTGGAACCCATCCGAAACTTTTTTGCAGCGCTGTTCCTTGCTAGTATTGGAATGTTGATACATATGCACTTCTTGTGGAACCATGTTGATATTCTGGTAGCAGCCGTGTTACTGGTGATAGTGATAAAGACCGTGGTAGTTGCAATCGTTGTTAAAGTCTTTGGATACAATAACAAAACTGCAGTACTTGTAAGAAGTGAACCCTTCTTTTTGCTTTCACATTGCTCCAGAACCTTCTCGTAGTGAGAGGCCTTACAGATTTCTTGTCAATAGGTTGGAATGTCGCTTGCGCAGATTGGGGAATTTGCTTTTGTTCTGCTAAGTCGAGCATCTAATCTTCACCTAATTGAGGTAAGCAATCAAATGCCTCTTTAGTTTCTTAGATGCAACTAAGCTTATATCTTCCAGAAAATGTGGTACCACTATAGCTTACTCATAATTTGCTTATGGTGGAGTGATAACAGTGAAGGGTTTTGTTTTTATTCGCAGAGCAAACTGTACCTCCTGCTTCTTGGAACAACTGCTCTTAGCCTAGTATGGTCCACACCACACCATATTCACTTAAAGTGACCATGTACATAAAAGAAAAATCAATAGTGTTTAACAGTTAAAGTGAATATGTTGCAGGTAACGACACCATTTCTATTCAAGTTGATACCGGCCGTTGTACATTTAGGAGTGCTCTTACGGTGGTTCTCTCCCGATAGCTCAACTGAGGTATATCTAAAACATCTATGTCCTCCTGTTTCTCTACACACCTTTGGCACAAACTCAACTTTTAGACTGTCTTTTCTTTCATCTGTATCATCAGATTGGTTTCAAAGGAGGTCTGTATCGTTCAGAGAGTGCAAAGCTTATATCACAAATGATCCAAGGTTCTCTTCACGATTCTTGATGGTGTTTCCGTAGTTGACATGAGAACATCAAAGCCACATTTGATCTCAAGCTAGGGAAAGGAACCGTCGATTGTTGTTCCGGATGTATAGATGTTTCTGTGAGATCAGAAGAAAGCTGAAGAGGAAACTGTAAAAATCTTACACGAACTACTACACAGACTTGTAACTTTGGTTCATTCTTCTCTATAATGTTTTGGGGTTCATTTTGGGTAACGAGGTAGGAAATTTAGAAACAATCTTCAACGTATTGTAATGATACCAACCTATAAAACTACCATCTCTTACATAAAGTGTTTTTTCTTCTAGTTAGTTGACTATAGAGTATACAACAAATATAATGCAATTAAAGAATATGAATGAGGAAAAAATGAATCTTACTTTTAACTTTTCGTGGGAACCTTAGGTTTTATTTGGCTTTAGCTTAAGACCAAGACTCTCCGAAGATAGAGCTCAGGAGAAATACAGATGGTCACTTTATAACATTCATTTGAACAACAAAGTGTTAACACATGCCTAAACCCTAAAATCATTCTCTTAATTTGTAACGACAATTTTATAAACAAAAGGGTGCAGCAACTTCAGCCTTGGGAAACATGCATATGATCATTCTTTAAAGAGTTCTCTACAACATTTTAAAGAACAAACATATTTATCAACTCCACCTTTGCAAACCTTAAGAATGGAAGGGAGCTTGTAGCGAGAATTACACACCGAGCAAAGTGGTCTACAAATAGAGGTGTTGGATACCACAGTGCAATCCTCCCTTGATCTTGTTTTTACTGAGCATAGCTCGATATGAGTGACTTCTCTGACTCTCACAGCGACGCAACTAGCTGATGAACCTGATATGAGATATGAGAAGTCTCCAAAAATGCATGAAATGTGCAAAACGATGTGTTTGAGGGTGGATTTACATCCTTTCTCAAGGTCCGTTAGACAATAAATTAAGTCCATTTGACTATGAAGCCCTAGCTTCTTCTTTGTATAAATAGAGATACACCTCTTTTTATCAAGGATTTTCTCTTCTCCATTTTAGACCTAAAACACTTCCTATAAAGAGTTTATGGATTATCGTGAAAAAAAAAGAGTTTATGGATTATTATATTTAATTTACACTTGTAATTATACTTGTAATTATAATTGTCAAATGGGTGGGCTGACCATTGGTTGACCATGTCCAAATATAAATGAGTCTAATTTGGTGACACTCATTTGTCCATGCGGATTATAAACGGACAAGAATCACAAGACCAATGGGTAATGGGCATTAGTGGATTTGGACTATGTGGACATGAGCGGTCCAATGGTCACAAAAAGCTAAGGTTTCTATCCGAGTTTTCCCGCCAAAATCGTAAAATCGATTTTTTCCGCTAAAATCTTAATATTAAGTTTTTGTCAAAACCATAAAATCAAGTATTCCCGCCAAAACCGCAAAATCGAGGTTTATTGCCAAAACCGTAAAATTCAGTTTTCCCGCCAAAACCAAAAGTCGAATTTTTCCGCCAAAACCGCAAAATCGATTTTTCCCACAAAAAACCGCAAAATCGAGTTTTCCCGCCAAAACCGCAAAATCAAATTTTTCCGCCAAAACCGCAAAATCAAAATTTTCCGCCAAAACCGCAAAATCGAGTTTTTCTGTTAAAACCGCAAAATCGAGGTTTTACGCCAAAATCGGAAAATCTGGTTTTCTTGCTAAAACCGAAAAATCGATTTTCCCCGCCACAACCGCAAAATTGACATTTTATGCCAAAACCGCAAAATTGACATTTTATGCCAAAACCGCAAAATTTAAACTTTTCTTATATGGGCTTCATGGCAGCCCATGTAAATATGGATGTTAGTGGGTTTGGTCCCTAATGGACATGGTCACTCTCTGTCCACAAACAATAAATGGACAAATAGATATGGGCTAATGGACGTGGGCTAGCCCAGTTTACAGCTCTACTTGTAATACAATCTTTGATCAATAAACTCTTTTTGATGTTCATTTCCAATTTGATTTCTATGTTGATTTCTCTTAAGCCTCAAGAATTTAAGAAATCTATTTCTTAAATTCTTCATTGTATGAATCCGACAAACACACCGTTTTCGGTACAAACAGCTGGCGCTAGAAGGAGGAGGCTAAGGAGAACTATCTTCAAAGCATATCAAACTTGGGAGAATCCTAGATCTAACGTGACTCAAGCTAAAAAAATAAAGCTTTCTCATGAAAGCTTGGCTTTTGATATAATCAAAGATTGACCAAAGAGCCCAAGATTCTCATCAACTTGCCATCTCGTTACCTTCACTCATCAAGATCGCAGCAACCCACGATGGCCTTCTCATGAAAGCTTTGCTTTCTTCTTGTGGGATTTTGATCGAACACTTGGTGGGCTGAGAATGGCTGGATAAAGAGGAAGCAATTCATGAAGCCCAGCGGTTAATGTCACCAAAAGCCCACCAATGAGCCCAAGACTCTGAGCTCGCGGTCTGGTCCTTCAGCTCACGGAGATGGCTCGGAGCGGCGATGGCGATCTCGCGATGACTGAGTCTCGTTCCGACGATCTCCAAAACCTACTCCACGAATCAGACTCCCAAATCGACGAGGTGAAGCAATGACGACCTACCCTCGACGCGGAGAGTCTCCGATCACGATTACGACGAAGATCCGAGCCCACCCCAAATCGTCATCTGCTGCGGCACGTGTAGCTGGCGCTGTCGAGGATATCTCCGCCAGGAGGACAAATCAACGGTTCAGGTGTGTCTGAACCATGATCGACGTCTCGGAGCGAGAAGAGAGATGACGACGTCTCGAAACTTTCTTGGAAAGCCTCTCAGCTTAGTTGGTCAAACTTGTCGCTTCTTTCAAGCTTGCAAAGCAAAGCCTGGAGCTTCACGAACCTGGTCATATGACTCGATCCCATCTCGGCGACCATGACGTCTTGGAGCTTCATCTCATAAGTTCTCGCTCCGAGTTCAAGACAGATCACGTTCTCGGCACCTTTTGTCGGCTCTGTTAAAATTCCAAAAAACAGAGCGTCTTCAACATGTACGATCATGAACTCCACGACAATGATCAGATCTTGGCATATTCAGTTCAAGCTTGATGAGTTCTCTGCATATTCTCTTCAATCTCTTGCCTCTGCATCACAAAAGCTCCACGACTTGAAGAAGAACGTTAAGAAGCGTGGTCACGTCAGCACCAGACAGGTCTTAGCGGAGAGCATCGCACCTCGGCGATGTCACAATGCTCTTGTTTATACCATAGGTGGACATGTCTTCGGTGGGTCGAGTCGCCAAGCTTCTTTTCATCTCGTCGTTTATTCCGCATCAGCAGCAGCTTCGGCAAGAGCACGATCTCGGCTCATCTCGGAGTTTGATCTCCGTCGCCGTTATACAAGAGTTCTCGAGGATCTTGGCGCGATAGAGACAAGACGTTTCGATCAAACAACTTGCTCCTTCAACGCTCACTGATCTCCAACTAAAAGTTAAAAGATTCGATATCGTCAACAGCTTAATGATTCTCAGAAGCTTCACACGCTTTGATCTCGTGCAATGAGTTTGCTTCTTCGCTGTCAGAGCACGCTGTCTTCATGTCTGCGCGTAGTGCCATCAAATACGAGAAGCAAACCGACGATCTCGGCAGAGCATGCTACGATCGCGGCAACGTTGTGAGAGGATCAATTCGTAACGCACAGTTCATCTGTATCTATAGTGGTTACTACCAGCTTCTTCATCAAGCAAGCTTCTGTGTAAATCAAAGCTTAGCAACCTTGGACGCTTGTTTCTTCACGCCAAAGATAAGTTCTTTTATTAAACCATCACATGCTTTACTCACTTTTAAATTAGTGTTACAGTAGACATTATGGCTTTGGTTTAAATTATTAAACACCTCTAAGTTGTTCACTCATCTTATGTTGTTGCTTTGATGTTGGTAGCTTTATGATATTAATTATTAACAATTATCATATCATCATGCACAACTCACAAGCATTAAGTAATAATGAGTTCTACAGCTTGCTTATTGATAATGCCAAAGTTGGTTATGTCTTTTGGTTTACATTGATCTAATCACGATCATGCTTTTTGTGAGCCAGCAATCGTTGAGCCAAAGACAAGCGGCTGCCACCATCATGTCCTCATGCTTCAAAGGACGTCCCTCAGCTACGAGCTTGACGGGAGCGGTACAAGCGGAACACGCCAGAACGTCTCTCAACGTCATCACAGCCTGACGAGCATACAAGCCAACAACTTGCTCGGCATACACGATCTCAACACGAGACTTCAGGTCGGCAATAGTTTGGTCAACTTGTATTTTAGGCACGAGTTTAAATTGAACTTGCTTGATATTAGGCACGAGTTTGCAGTCGACTCGCTTATTGTTAGACACGAGTTTATAAAAACTCGTCTTTGACTAGGCATAAGTTTACAGAAACTCTCCTTCTACTAGGCACAAGTTCTCAGTAAACTCGCCTTTATCTCAGCGTGAGACCAATGAACTCGTCTTTCGCTAAGCACGAGTTTAAAGAAAACTCGCCTTTTACTAGACACAAGTTCAAAGTAAACTCGCCTAAATCGTCATAGGCATGAATGTGTCTAGTTAATTGTCTAATAAACCATATTCGTAAAATTCATAGAGATCGACTTCATCTCTCTACGAACTTGTGGGGCTTACTGTTGGAGGTGGATTTACATCCTCCCTCAAGGCCCGTTAGACAATAAATTAAGCCCATTTGACTATGAAGCTCTAGCTTCTTCCATGTATAAATAGAGATACACCTCTCTTTATCAAGGATCTTTTCTTCTCCATTTTAGACCTAGAACACTTCCTATAAAGAGTTTATGGATTATTAGATTTACTTTACACTTGTAATCATACTTGTAATACAATCTTTGATCAATAAACTCTTTTTGATGTTCATTTCCCATTTGATTTCTATGTTGATTTCTCTTAAGTCTCAAGAATCTAAGAAATCTATTTCTTAAATTATTCATTGTATGAATCCGTCAAACACACCATTTTCGGTACAAACAATGCGTAGAAACCTCTCTTTGCATCCAATTTTGTCTCACATGCCTCACACCAATATTTTCCATCCACATTCATGTCTCCATATGACTAGAAGAGAGGATGATCATCGTATTTATTTTTCATTACCTTTTCAGGTAAAGGGCACACTTGCCTTCCAATATATAGTCACACTCGTCACATCCAAATAAACCATAGCGCTCTCCACATCGACTACAAGGCTTACTATGGCTATAATTAGAGTAGTAGTATAAAGGATTTGGATGACTTCCATACACACGTTTATCTGAAGACGAAGCACATCTTATATCTAAAGTCATATAAGGCGCAGATTCGTACCTGAAACAGGTAAAGTGTTGATGACAAAGTTTACACCAAGCAAATTTGTGGTGAGAATCTACGCTTAGTGTGAATGGCTTGTTGTCGCGCATATGACGTTTTTTTCCTTGGAAGGTTAGCACAGTTTTCGTGAATAACAAAATCACATTGATTGCAACTATAGAACAATTCTGAAAAAATATGTAAGACACATGCTACACAATATGTGCTTTCAGGTAGAGTCATCCCATCTTTATTGATTTTGCAAGTTGTCATCATGGCTGAAATTTTTTATCGTGCTATCATCAATCACCTCGAATGGTGCAATGATCCCTTTTTCAGGTGTCCCTTCCTGTTCGACCATGTCCCCTACATCTCTTCTTGTTGCACATCATGAATAAACAGCAAAAAACATGACATTTGGCGCAAGTATATGTGACATAACAAACTAAGTCTCATGTTGAAGAATTAGACAAAAAGTGTCTGATATATAAAGAGATGTCCAACTCTAATTAGTACGAGACCTTTAGGCCCAAATTGGAAAATATCGTACTAATCGGATAATAAAGAGTTGGACATGAGCTTTCACAATTCCAACAGTATAAGCTCCATAGAACCCATCTATTTTTTCATGACAAACTTTGCATTTCCACTCTCCATGTCCAAGGCGAGGCGTGTAAGAGATGTGGTGATCATGACGGTTTATGTTTATGACACACGGTAAGTCAATACACTCTCGATGAATCATGTAATTGCATAGAAGACAGAAATAAGGGCTCTGGCCACCTTGCGTACCACAAGCATTGCAAGTGAAATTGATGCGTCTTGGAACAAGATGAAGTTGATGCTCATGGGTCTTCAGACATTCAACATGAACCGGTGGTGGGTCTTTCATACATGCTCTGCATATGCTCAAGTTACAAACATCACAGTGGTGAAGTTGATGATGTTGTTTATCAAAAATTTTAGCGCAAAGAAGACACTTCTTGTCAGCATAATCAGGGACTTGACATTTAAGTGAGTTGACTGGGTGTTGACGATGGGAAGTATGGTAAGCTTCCGGAGAAAAACATACACAATCAACATGGATGACAAATCCGCACGGTTGACATTTATAATGAGGTGAGGCTGTCTGGTTTACATATGTCTGACATACTTTGCAGATCTTCCTTGTCGTGACATGCTTTATTCCACAGAAACAGTAGATGGTTGTGAATCTTGTAAGGGGATGGTCGGGATGATCAGTTTGAGAGGGTGGTCGGGATGGGAAGGGTGGTTGATTTCTCGTAAGAGATTGGCGCACTCTTTATGGACAGAACTTTATCACACCCCAGCTCATTGCAATGGTACCCTCCATTGCAATTGGTTTTAGGTTGGACGCTCGGAAAGGATGATTCGAACCATTAACAATGCAGTTCACAGTCTCCTATTCCAAGCTCAACTTACAAACACGTATTGGGTTGAGGCTCTTCACTCTGCCGTCCATATTCTAAACATCTTACCATCAAAAACCATCCAAAACAGAACACCTTACACCACTCTGTTTCATAAGCCGACAGACTACACTCACTTACGTGTCTTCGGTTCCCTTTGCTACCCAAACCAGAACAGCAGCACCAAAAATAAACTCTCCCATCGCTCCTAACCTTGCATTTTTCTTCGTTATCCTCATAATCATAGAGGCTACCGATGCTTGGACCTCAAGACAAGAAAAATCATTATTTCTAGACATGTTCAATTCGATGAAACATGCTTCCCATACAAAAAAACACAACCTCAGCCAGACAAATCTTATGATTTTCTTTTACCTTCCATAGAGGCATCTCCTTTATTTCGTCAAATTCTTGAAACACCATCTGCTTCTCTTCCTCCTCAACCAATTACCGAGATGCCAACTCAAGCTGACAACACTGTCACTGAGGCTTCACAATCATAAATATGATGCTAACGGTTGCTTCAAAAAGCACAAATCTAGACTTGTGGCTAATGGTAAATCTCAGGAAGAAGGCATAGATTTCACAGAGACCTTCAGTCCAGTCGTCAAGCCTGCATCAATTCGAACCGTTCTTCATGTCGCTCTCACCAACAACTGGCCAATCAATCAATATGATGTTCAAAACGCATTCTTGCACGGGAACTTGGAGGAAACCGTCTATATGTTTCAACCATCCGGCTACGTTGACAAATCAAAACCAGATCACGTATGCAGACTCAACTGCTCCATCTATGGTCTCCGACAAGCTCCTCGGGCCTGGAATCAACGGTTTGTTGAGTTCATCACGAAACAAGGCTTCAAGCAGAGCAAGAGTGATGCAAGCTTGTTCATCTACATGAAGAACAATGAACGTGCGTATCTTCTACTATACGTCGATGATATTATCTTAACTGCTTCTTCCTCTTCACTCCGTCAGGCTGTTACCGATGCTCTAAAGTCAGAGTTCCCAATCACTGATGAAGGTCAAATAAACTCTTTCTTAGGGATCTCAGCTTTGTTCAATGATAAGGGTTTGTTCTTGAATCAAACTCGTTATGCTGAGGAGATCATTGAACGCACAAACATGAAAGATTGTAAACCGTGTGCAACGCCAGTGGATTTGAAATCTAAACTTTCGGACAAGGAAGGCAAACCAGTCTCCAATTCAACTGATTATCGGAGCTTGGCAGGAGCATTGCAGTATCTCACCTTCACAAGGCCAGATATAGATTATGCGGTACAACAAATTTGCTTGTTCATGCATGATCCTCGAGAGCCTCATTTACAAGCTCTAAAACGTATAATACGTTATGTCCAAGGCACGAAACAGAAGGGGTTACAGCTCCTGAAGTCTCAAGGCATGAAGCTTACTGTCTACTCGGACGCCGATTGGGCGGGTTGTCCGTCTACCAGAAGATCAACATCAGGGTTTTGTGTCTACATGGGTGACAATCTTGTTTCCTGGTCTGCGAAAAGACAACCAACAGTCTCCAGGTCTAGTGCAGAGGCTGAATACAAAAGTGCCGATTGGGCGGGTTGTCCGTCTACCAGAAGATCAACATCAGGGTTTTGTGTCTACATGGGTGACAATCTTGTTTCCTGATCTGCGAAAAGACAACCAACAGTCTCCAGGTCTAGTGCAGAGGCTAAATACAAAGGTGTAGCCAATGCAGTCGCAGAAGCGTGTTGGTTACGAAACCTTCTACTGGAAATGCATTGCCCCCTTCAGCAAGCTACTATCGTCTACTGTGACAATATAAGTGCGGTGTATCTATCTTCAAATCCTGTCCAACATCAGCGAACAAAACATATAGAAATTGATATCCACTTCGTTCGTGAAAAGGTTCAGATGGGACAGGTTCGAGTGTTTCATATCCCATCTTCATTACAGTATGCCGACATCTTCACAAAGGGCTTGCCGTCATCACTCTATAACAACTTCCGATCCAGCTTAGGCGTGTGTAATCCCCACGCTACAACTGCGGGAGGGTGATAGATATTCTATACATAATATTCGTATAGTTTAGATTTGATTCTATAAAGATCATGGGCAATCCCATATTTGTTGTAACCAACTCCCCTTTATATTCAAAGTGAATACAACGTAAATCCTCAAGGGAAACTATCATTCTTACAAAGATGCCTCTCCGACCAGCATGATCGTAATAACTTAAGCTGCAGCCCTCACACCGACCATACTCAAAGCGAGTAAAAGGTACTAATGGATGCTCGTGAAGTTGTGGTATCTCTACCCTGTCCATGCTGATTTGTTTACTTCCAGAACTGATATGTAGTACCTCTTCTTCTTCCATGGTGGTTTTGATTTAGTTCCAAAATATAAAAAGCTCTTCTTTTCTATCTAATTTGAAACTGGTTTCTTGTTTTTTTTTCAAAAGTGATTATCTTTACGCCTCCACTTGTTTAACTAGGACCACAAAAAGCTCTTATTTTCTATCTATTGCATCAAACATATTTTTCTCTGTTATTTCAGAATTATCTTAGAAAAATTTCGCAGGAAAAGCGTAAACCTGTTGAGAGATATTAAAGGGTAGTATTTATAGTGGCCAATCATCTTATGGCACAAGGTGAATGATACATCAAAGTAAGCTACAAGTGCATGGATGTGATCATTCCGTTTTGTCACAAGCATAAATGGAGATGTAAAGGAAGCATCTTCAGAAGCCATCTTAGAGATATCCACCGTCTTTAGAAGAAAAAACAGCCAAAACAAAATGGAATTTGCATTAGAAGAAAGTAACTCAAGAGGGCGATCAGTAACTAATTTAGTAAAATCTTTACTTGCCTTGAGTAGCTTGCTATCAGTCACGATTTAATTTCCATCGTGATGCATGACATGTCAAACCCATACACAGTCGTTCCAAACTGTTTAGGAAACAACAAGAAGCTGTAAATAAACGGAAACATACAAAATACTAAAAAAAGTGACAAAGGTCTTATTTCAGATTCACATTCCACACCGGAAGCTCGATGTTCTTGTTTTAAAATATACAGATAGATGTTCTTGTTTAAGCCCATGCTAACCCCCATATTTCTATTTATGCTCGGAAAGTAACAGATTCTCATACAAAAAGAACAAAACATAACTCAATCTGTAGAATCTTCAACATCACAGTTGACAGTGGCCGCTTTATTCGTCTCTTAGTTAAGAATTTTATATTTTAGGTCTTTCTTTCTCCAAGATAGTCTCACGAAGCAATTGTGATGTTATGTTGAATTACATGGAAACCGTTTTTATGTGATATTGGAGTATCGGTCGTATCTTTTTGTAGTTTTGTAATATATGTTTGTAATCTCTATCACTCATCCAGCATTTTTCAGTGCTTGAATCATCCAAAGCTTCCTCAAACTTTAAACATATAGACTAGGGAGGCTAAACTAAAATCCTAGGATCAAAACTAAATGATAGAACATGAAGTTTTCCAAATCAAGCTTTTTTTTTTCTTTTTTTCTTTTCTATAGCTGCGTTGGCCCTCCAACACGGGCTTCTTGGCACAAAGATCGGATTCACTACACAACGTAATGTTGCCTTTGAAAGAGACGAGAAAGGAATAGTCCTTCTTATCTTGGAATAGGAAGGAGTCTAGTAGCAGAACAGTCTCTTCGGCCAAAGAAGTTATCCTCTGAGAGTCTCCTCTCCTTCTTTACTCTGCTTCACGTATCACACTCCTTGGCTCTTAGAATCCCTTCGCCGGCTTCACAAAACATTCGTAAGCCACATTTGCCGATCGATCTCCTGAACGTCAAGTCCAAGCTCGTTTCCTTCCTCTTCTCCTTATGATTTCCAGATATTGCTTTCGGTCCAAGGCAGTGCATGCTATGGAGATTCTACTTCTGATTTTCATTCACACTCTCTTATCCGCCTTGTTTCCAGTCTCTCCGGATCTCACGGAGGCTCTACTGGGTAAGGATAAAGTTAATGGCGTTCGCCCTTCTCTGTTTCGGTAAGAGCTTATGGGATTTATCCAAAAGACAAGTCGTTTTTCAGTAACGACTGCATGGAAGAAATGGATGATAACGAGATGGTGAGAATGAGGACTAAGAAGAAGAAGCTCGAGGAAATGGTGTGGATGAATCTAGTTTCCCACACGCTTACTTCTTTGTATATATATATGTAAATAGATTGGCATAATTGTTTTCACACTCTTACCTCGCTTCCGCTAAATGTTCCCAAGACAATGAAGTTTGGACCACATCTCTCTAAACTCATCCCCAGACTGAATATCTTCTTTTCCCACATGTTGATCAATGCAAGGGAGTAATTTTTTATAACTATCAGTATCTTCCTACTTGCTTCATGTGTTTTTTTTCTCTCTCAGCGTTGGGCTACAGTGTTCCAGCGAGACACCGTTTGATATAGGTAGTAGTTCTTCAATATCTATATACTTGTACTGATTAAAAGCATAATTACAACTTTCATTAGAACAATGATACAAAGTTTTTATTAATTAATATATGCCTTACTTATCACTCTTAAAGTGTCTGCGACATTTTAAAGAACAAATGAATACAACATCTTCGTTCCTGGAAACCTTAAGAACGGAAGGGAGCTTGCATCGAGTGTTGCACACATAACAAATTGGTCTACTGGTAGAGGTGTTGGACACCACTTCGTCATTGGATCTTGTCACCGAACCATGGTTGATGAATGCATATACTCCATATTCAGAGTCAACGGAAATAAAGGAACCTGGCATCATATATGAGAAGTCTCCAAAAAGGCATGAAATATGCAAAACGACTCCACAATCGTTGCATGTGTAGAAACCTTCCTTTGGTTCCACTTTTTTTTCACATGCCTCACACCAATATTTTTCATCCACATTCATGTCTCCATATGACAAGAATAGAGGATGATCATCGTATCTCTTTTTCATTACCTTTTTCGGCAAAAGAGCACATTTACCATTCAATGTATAGTCACACTCATCACAGCTAAATAAATAGTTTCCCTCGTTCTCACATAGTCTACAACCCTTCGTGTTCTCACATAGTCTACAACCCTTCGTGTTGCATGTACAGTAGTAGTATAAAGAATGTGGATGGCTTTCATGATCAAGTGAATCTGAAATCGAAGTATAATCACATGAGGTTGAGATTCGTACCTGGAACCTGTTGAGTACTGATCACAAAGCGCACACAGAAATGTGAAGTGAGAATCTGTGTGAAGCGTGAATGGCAGGTTGTTGCACACATGGCGTTTTTTCCGTGGAAGATTTGCACATTTTTCGTGAAGAATGAAATCGCATTGCTGATGCTTGCAAATGTAGAACGGTTCTGAACTAATCTCGAAGACACATGCCTTGCATACTGTGTTTTCAGATAGAATCATCCCATCCTTGTTGAGTTGCAAGTTATGATCATGGCTGAAATGTCTTATTGTGTTATCATCAATCACCTCGTAAGGCGCAATTTCCTCTTCTTCTTCTGGTGTCCCTTCTCGTTCTACCATGTCCCACACACCTGTTCTCGTTGCACATCTTGCATGGACAGCAAAAGTAGGACATTTGGAGCAAGAATAAGCCCCGTAGAACCCATCAACTATTTTACGACAAACTTTGCATTTCCACTCTCCATGTCCAAGGCGAGGAGTGTACGATACACGGTGATCATGGCGATTGATGTTTATGACACGTGGGAGATCAATACACTCCCGGTGGATCATGAAGTTGCACTGAAGACAGAAGTATGGGCTTCGATTACCTTGCATCCCACAAGCGTTGCAAGTGAAGTCAATAAGTCTTGGAACAACATGAAGTTGATGTTCATGTGTCTTCAGGCATTGGATGTTAACGGGTGGTGGGTGTCTTATACATTCTCTGCATATGCTGAAGTTACAAACATCACAATGGTGAAATTGGTGATGTAGTTGATCGAACTCCTCCTCGCAAAGAAGGCACTTCTTGTCTGCATAATCAGGGACTTGACCTCTAAGTGACTTGAGTGGGTGTTGGGGATGGGAAGTGTGGTATGCTTCTGGAAAAAAGTCTACACAATCCACATGGAAGGAATATTCTTTGCACTCTTGACATCTATAATACGGATCTGCCGGGTCTAAACCCTTGATACACACTTTGCAGAATTCCCATCTAATCCCAAAGTAAGGCTCACAGTCACAGATGAGTTTGAGTGGATGCTCGTGTCCGTGTCCGTATGAATTTTTAAGAAGAATAAGCGGCTCTGGTCTCCTGGCACACTCCAAATCCAATTTGAAATCACATAGTGAACAGAAATAACCAACTTTAAACACTCTTCCACAGAAACATATATGCGGTTGAGAATATTTTAAGGGAAAAGTAGGGATGATCAGTTTGAGAGGGTGGTCGGGATGGAAAGAGTGGTTGATCTCTTTTAAGGGCTTGGCGCACTCTTTGTGGAACACAGCTTCGTCGCAACCCAGCTCATTGCAACAGTACCCTCCATATGCGTTAACATCAAAATCGCTAAAGAAATGACTGCACACCTGACACCC
This sequence comes from Brassica oleracea var. oleracea, assembly GCF_000695525.1. Taxonomy (NCBI): domain Eukaryota; kingdom Viridiplantae; phylum Streptophyta; class Magnoliopsida; order Brassicales; family Brassicaceae; genus Brassica; species Brassica oleracea. The sequence goes on along the minus strand of NC_027754.1, from coordinate 1,682,136 downwards.
ACTAAAAGCAAAGCGATTGAAAGCTATCAAAGGATGCTCGTGAAGTTGTGGTAACTCTACTCTTTCCATGCTGATCTGCCTAACTAGGACCCCAAGAAAAAAAGGATTCTTATGCTATTGAGAGCTGAAACCTATAGTTTGAGAAGAAGGAGGCGTGATCTCAAGAGAACGGTGAAAGCTCAGGTTAGAATAATTAACCTAGGTCAGAAGCACACAAATCACTGGTTTCTTGGGCCAAATGGACTATTTACGTGGCTTTGTTTTATTTTAGAGTCTCTTTACTTTAAAATGGCCCTTTTAAGTACAAATAAAATAAAATAAACGGTTTCATTTTCGACAAGTAATCTTTCATTCTCCGGCGGTGGACAATGAAGTCGGCTTCCGTCTTCTATAACAGCTGTGGCCTCTCCACCTTAGCTGAATCCCAAAAACGTATCGATTGTGCTCTGCTTCTTCTACTTCTTCATCTCTCCTTTACTTGTTCTTAGAGTACGTAGCAGTAGAGACTATTGATTATTGAAAGATTTAACTATTATGCCACACTTTGAAGGGACATTTTGGAGTCAGTACCCCCACACAAGAAAATTTGAGTCAGTAGTTCCATTATTTCAAAATACCAGCGCTACCTTTCATAATTGGCAAGCTAATGGCAAGCATAGAAACTGGCAGGTTAACGGCATGGCTTCAGATGAGATTAAAAGGCAAGCTAATGGCAATGATACAGAACTTTTATTTAATGACAAGAAATTTGATCTTCTGCTTAATCATCCTTCGCTCCTTTTATGTTCATGATGCTGTCTCATTTTGGTCATCTTGGTGTCTATTGAGTGTCTAGGCACATATAAATATTGGGCTTCTAGATATTGTCTCAGAAAGATTTTAAGATAAAAAATTCAAGGGTTATCAGAAAGATAAAAAAAAAAAATTTAAACGAGGATGATTTGAGCTAGAATGGTGTCGCCATATGTTGGGCTAATGGGCACTAGTCACATGATTGTTTGAATGGAAAAGGTGATAAGCGAAGCAAATTCTCTGCCTACAGCATGTATCCCAATATTATGAAAGAACTGTGAATGGGCTGAATTCCTCTGATGGGCCCAAGTCACCTCGAAGTGAATATGTTGGCAGGTAACGACACCATTTCTATTCAAGTTGATACCGGCCGTTGTACATTTAGGAGTGCTCTTACGGTGGTTCTCTCCTGATAGCTCAACTGAGGTAAATAAAAAAATCCATGTCCTCCTGTTTCTCTACACACCTTTGGCATAAACTCAACTTTTAGACTATATCTTTCTTCATCTGTATCAAATTGGTTTCAAAGGAGGTTTGAATCGTTCAGAGAGTGCAAAGCGTATATCACAAATGATCCAAGGTTCTCTTCACGATTCTTGAAGTTGATTCAGTAGAAGACACGACACAACATCAAAGCCACATTTGATCTCAAGCTAGGCAAAGACAAGGAATGGGAACCCTCGATTGTGTTCCGGATGTATAGATGTTTTCTGAGAGATCAGGAGATGACCTTAGAGGAAACTGTATAAAATCTCTTACAGGAAGATAACCACTACACAGACTTGTAACTTTGCTTCATTCTTCTCTGTAACGTTTTGGGATTCAATTTGGGTAACAAGGTAGGAAATCTTAGAAACAATATCAACTTATTTTAATGATTACCAACCTATAAAACAACCATCTCTTGGTTAAAGAGTTTTTCGAGTTAATCGACTATAGAGTACAACAACAAATACAAATTAATCAAAGATAATATGAAAGATAACTAAAAAATGAATCAATGTTTGTTTCTTTAACATTTCGTGGGAAATACTCGACGGACTGAGTGGACTCCGGGGAGGCTATCACTAACCCGACCAGGCTGATACAGTCCAAACCCCATGAAAAAGAAACTCCATTGGCAGAAAATGATTTCTTATAAGTATCAGTACTATCCTACTCGCCTTCATTAGAGATGGCAATTGGGTTGTACTAACCCGCTTTGTCCCGCCCCGCCGCGGTACACGGTCAATGCGGGTCTTGGCGGTACAGGCCCGCGCGGGATGCGGTCACTAGAAGTGCTGCCCAATTCTGCCCCGCGACTTGCACAAGCCTTGGCGGTACAGGCCCGCGGGTGTGTCAAAGCCAGCCAAGTCTATATTTCCTCACCTGCAAAAGCCAGCATCAAACTCTCACCCATATTACTAACAAGTCTAAAATATGCTGACGAAACTACACACAACGCAACGAACCTACCTCGATGCAGTTCCTCTTCCACAAACTGCTTGCAAGTCTGAAGACACCAGAAGAAGATCACAATGGCCATCAAGGTTTTGTAACTTTAGCCATCGATCGCAATGTACTTGTCAACTTGTTTGTCTACAAAGTCACGAAGTCAAACAATGCTCTACTAGAAACATAGAAAGAAAGAGATCTATGTAAGAACACAAGTATATACTAGTAACCTAGTTATTGTGATTATCATAGAAACTCAATTAATATAACATGTTAAAATAAAACACCTTGTCAACGGTCTCCTTTCATACCTAAATTCCATCAGCTCTTATCATAAGCAATGGAGACGACAAAAAAAAAATAGAACAGAGACTAACCTGAGGTCCTTTGCCTTATAGATCGGAATGCAAGTGTCCTTTGCATTCTCATATCATTTTCCTCCTTGGTCATAATACAATCACTCATCACATGTCATTATAAAGAAAAAGTTTTAGAAAATTTATGACTTAAGTCACTTGAGTTTATACGATCAGAACATTAAGAAACAACTGCCATGAGGATAACAAACAACAGTGCCTAGTTTAATTTTACAGACCGAACATACTTCTGACTTCAATATCAAGACAAAGAAGGAAACTTTATAACATACAACTACACACAAAAACAAGAACACCAACATGAAAAAATGCATATTAGCAAACATTGACTTGATGATAACAACAAGAAAAGCTTAAACACCCCAAGTATTGTCGGTAAGAAGCTGTTTATTAAGAGCCAACAACGAGACAGAACAACTTACAGGATTGTTCAATGTGTAGCCGCCTGATAAGAGACAAAAGAGTCCCCATATTTTGTTTTTATTTCCTGAAGATCATATAATCGACAACAAAGAGTTAGACCATTTTTTTATCTTTCCTTACAAATTAAATCACAGTAACGAGCTAAAGAACATGTAAACACAATTCTTTCCTTACCTGAGCCCATCGTTCTTGAATCGTGGCTAAAGAGGAGATGAAGAAAGAAGATGAAACCGAGAAGAGACTCTTCCTTGATTAAACGAGGATACGAAGAACATGCATGGCGAAGTTGTGACAGATCGAAATTGACGGTTCAAATAAGAAAAGAAGCCGAAAGTAGTCGCCTTTGTACTCGCCGGAAAAGAAGCCGGAAGAGATTGCCATTTCTCTTTGCTTTGTTTGTCGGTGAGAGCTCGAGAGTCAAAAGTGACGATGTCTGTGCGGATCCTCGTGCGTCCCGCGGGATACACTGAACCAATCCCGCTTCTGGCCCAATCCCGCACAAGCTCGTCCTGCGAGGCCCGCTAAAAAATCGGGCCTGAATATTAGTGACCAATCCCGCCTCGCTGCAAGTCCAAACGGGCCGGGCCCACGGGCAGGTTCAAATTTTGCCATCTCTAGCCTTCATGTTAATTTTCTGAGCGTAGGGCCACCAATGTTCAGGCGAGACACCGTTTTATATAACTCTTCAATATGTATACATGCACTTGTATTGATTTAAAGCATAATTATAGCTTCCATTAATTAGAACAATGATACAATGAAAATATATATTCCTTAATTATCACTTTCTAAAGTGGTAGCGACATTTTAAAGAGCAAAAGTATACAACAAGTTCGCCCTTGGAAACCTTAAGAACCGAAGGGAGCTTGCATCGAGAGTTGCACACAGCACAAAGTGGTCTGCAAATGGAGTTGTTGGACACCACTTCTTCATTGGAGCTTGTCATGGAACTTTCCCTGATATATTCGTTTCCAAGACCGAAGGCAACATAAACAAATGAACCAGGCATGATATATATGAGAAGTCTCCAAAAAGGCATGATATATGCAAAACGACTCCGCAATCGTTGCATGTATAGAAACCTTCCTTTGGATCCACTTTTGTTTCACATGCCTCACACCAATATTTTTCATCCATAATCATGTCACCATAAGACAAGAAGAGAGGATCATCATATCTATTATCCATTACCTTTTTCGGTAAAATAGCACACTTGCCGTCCAATACATAGTCGTCACACTCATCACGTGTAAAGACTAAAGACATACCATCCCTTCTTCCCACATTTACTGCAACACCTATCAACATTTGTCGAGAAGTATAAAGGATGTGGATGGATTTCGCGCTCAGATGAATCTGAAACCGAATAACATCGTACATCTATAGCCATGTAAAGTCCCGATTCGTACCTGAAACCGGTGGAGTTCTAACGACAAAGATGACACTGAAATTTGAAGTGAGAATCTGTGCGCAGTGTGAATGGCAGGTTGTTTCACACATGACGTTTCTTCCGTGGAAGGTTTGCACATTTTTCATGGAGAATGAAATCACATTGCTGCTGCTAGCAAATGTAGAACGGTTCTGCACCAATCTGGAAGAAGCATGCCTTACATAGTGTGTTTTCAGATAGAATCATCCCATATTTATTGATTTTTAAATTATGACCATGGCTGATAGACACCACAAAACTCTGTGAATGGAGGCTTTGATAAGTCAGGATGCTCAAGAGCTGCTTCCCAAAACATTCTAAAGACTTAGAACAATAGTTTTAAGAAAACTAAAAAACTGAATATTTCATATTACTTTCAAAGATGGGTCTGGTGGTTTTGGCTCAACATTCTCAGCCTCAGGTGCATCTCAATATCTTCTTTCTCCATGCTGTGGTCGTTGGCCTTGTGCCTTGTTTCTTTTCTCCAACTGAGCAATCCGATCTTTTACTTTCTTTATAGCTGCCAATAGTTGTCTTTGTGTGGCTAGTAGAGCTTGGCTTTCTTCTTTCTCTCTCATTACTTCCTGCAAACAATCTCAAAGATCAAGTGAAGTATAGGGGAATTCTGGTCGAAAAAAAACAATGAAATATCAAACTATTTTACTAAACCGAGAAATATGCAAGTATGGACTGAAAATGATATAAACTATGCAAAATGGTTTTTCTTTCTTTTGGTTTTGTTGATGCAATCTCGAAATGAAACAATATGAAATTATAATAAACACAAATGGAAAGAAAATATGGAAAGAAAACTAACAATGATATTTTTTTTTTGAATTTTCTTATGATGCAAACAATTAAACTAACAATATGCAAATCATATGAACTATGTTTTTAAAATATTTTCTTTTTCTTTTTTAATGCAAGCACGAAATGGAAAACTAAATATGGTCTAACAAAATAACTAGGAAGATTTTTTTTTTTTTCAGATTTGATATGCAATGCAAGTAAAAAAAGAAACAAATTAAACACAGCTTTTTTTGGGCAGTTTTGATTATGGAAACAAAATAAAAGGGAAACTAACAAGAATTTCTTGAGTGGTGGATGCTCATGGTTCTTTATGGAGCTCTTCTCTCACCTCTAATAATTTAGACCGTCAATGCCTTCTCGCTTATTCTGGCTTCCCTTACCATCTTGCATCACATCTCTATTGTTAGTTCATTAGGTCCAAAAAGACCGGTTAATCGGTTTATGTTATTTTAGTTGTTTTGTAGAGTCCATCTATGGTTGGTTCCGGGATAATGTTTATTCGCTGGCTTTATGGCTCCGGAAAGGTGTATGTACCTTTGCCGGCTTAGGTATGTCTCGATTGTATTTCAACTGTGATAATATAATCTTTAGATGACAAAAAAAAACAAGAATTTCGAAACTAAGTGCAAGTAAAATGAATCAAACACATTTTTTTCTTTTTCATGGTTTTAAAATATGATGAACAGAAAGAAAACAAAAAAAATGCAGAAACAAAACTTGAAACAAAAAGACAATTTTTATGGATTTTCGGTTTTAGATAAAAACAAATGCAAGCAATATGAATGATCCAAGGATAGAGTGAACCTGATTCAGGAGCTTGGGCTCTGATACCAAAATGTTGTTGGCAAAGGGGGGGGGGGGGGGGGGGGGTGGCCCACGAATTGATAGATGGTGGAACCAAGGTTACAACCTGAAAACAACCTGAAAACAAGAGAATAGATTTTTATGAGTTTTTTTTATGATGCAAACAGAAACAAATATAAATATGAATCAAAATGATAATATGAATAAAAAAAAATAGAAAAGGGATAGATTGATGGAGATGGGATCTTTGTTACTGGATGTGTATCACTCTCAACAACGATCGATGGATGGAAGATGAATGAAGATGGAACCGGTCTTGCTGGATTGTATCACTCTCAAGATCGATTGGTGGATGGAAATGAGAGGATGGACGCCACAAAGCTCTGTGAAAGGAGGCTTTGATAAGTCAGGATGGTCAAGAGCTGCCTCTCACAACACTCTAAAGACTTAAAACAATAGTTTTGAGAAACTAGAAAAACAATAATTTCATTCATAATAGTTCAAGGGTGATTTAGAAAGACAAACTAATTGAGCTTATATAGGCTCGACCTTAGGACTCTCTAACAATCTAAAAATGATAAAAAGAAACTAATAAAGTTGAAACAATAAATTTGGAAGAAAAGGAATTGATGGCCCCATGAAAACTAGCCGTTGGAGGCTTAATGATGAGAATCTTGGCCAAATGAATGTAGATGGTGTTCTCCTTGTATCTGGACGGTTTGAGGGGGGGGCTTCCTGGGAATCTTCTTTATGGTCTGGAAAGTGCTGATGTCGTGCATGGACTGAAGGAAAAATAGCTGTTGGAGTTTTAATGGTTGAGATTCCAAATAAAGCAAGTTGAAGTAAATGAAGATCCGTCTGATCCTCTGGGTGCTGGTGCATCTAAGGACGTCTTGGATGTCTTCTGGATGATATGATCTCCAGGGAAGTTTCTTCATCAGGTTCATGATCCCAATGATCTTGGGAAGTTTCTAGTTTGATCTCGTCTGCTCAGTCATTGATATTTTTCGTTGAAGTCTTGATATCTAATCCAGTCTTATGTTGACAAGTCAATGATTAGTGATTATCCCCAGGTTCTTTACGCATCCACTGACTTAACTAGGACGTAGGAATGGACACGGATCAAATATCAAGGTTTATCTGGATTTGAAAGTATTTGTGATCGAATATGTTTCCTCCTAATAATTAATTATCTGATTCGAGATATATAGCCAATCAGATATTTGGTGTTCTTAATATCCAGAAAAAAATTTAAATCGAATATTCGATTTGATCCATAAAATAAAATATATTTAAAATTAAAAAAAAATCGAAGAATCTAAATAACATAAAATAATATTATTTTACAAAAATAAAATATTATTTACATTTTAAAATGGGTAATTCTCCTAAATAGATCATTTTCAAGTTTTGGTAACAAAAATAGACCACAAGGAGGAAAATGACCAAAATATTTCATTTAATAGGTAAAAGGACTCTAATACCCTAGATATATAAAAAAAAAGTTTATTGTTTTAGATTATATGTTTTCAAATTCGAACATTTTTATAAATTTTTTTTCTGAAATTTTTTTTTCGAATTTTTTTTATTTTATTTTTCAAATTTTCTTTTTGTAAATCGAAAATAATTTTTGAAACTATTTTTAAAATTTTTATTTTAAAATTTTTAATATTTATTTCTTATTTTATAAAATTTTAAACCTCAATCCCAAATCCCCACCCCTTAACTCTAAACCCTAAGGTTTGGATTAGTTAACCCTAGATGTATAAATGTATATTTATCTTTTTAATGAAACATTTTGGTCATTTTAATCTTTAGAGTCTATATTTGTGACCAAAACTTTTTTAGTGCTATCCTAGGATATTTCTCTTTTAAAATTACAATAACTAATATAATAAATTTAGTAAATAATATAAAACTTATATAAATATAATATTATATAACTTGTATATATAATTCTTTAAATATATGTATATATATATATGCATATTAGATGACTTTCCGCGATATCGCAGGGTAATCATTTAAATATTACTTACCATAAGTAAGTTTTGTACATTTTTGAAATTTATAATAATTTCACTAAATTAAATTTGTTGATAAAAATCGGTAGAAAACTTTTGATTGGTTAATAATATAAAAAACATTAAATTTTATTATACTATATTAAGCATTTTAACACATGCATCTCATAATTATGAAAAAGTAAAAATAAAAAATAAAAATTACTGTATATGAGTTGTGATATATATATACATATATATATATATATATATCTAGTATATATGTCAAATTTAGAAAATAGTAATTTTGAAAGATTTATTATATTACTTGAATATAATATAAACTTATTTTGAAATTTTAACAAATATTGTTTTTTGTCATCAACATATATTGTTTTTTGTCATCAACAAATATTAATTAGTAGTATATTTCAGCTGTGTACACAATTAATCAAAAATACAAGATTAACTTCAAGGCGAAAATCTATACTATATAAAAGTTGAAGCTATAAGCCATCGAAAGCGTCTACATATGATTTAAAATCACCAATCAAAATATGACACATCATCATTCTAATTTAATATTTTTGAAAATGTTAACATTCTAAAATAATTATCTAACAGAAATCAATATCAAATAATGTAAACTAACAAAATCAAAAACTTTATAGATGTATTAACTTAATATCTATAATAAATTTTTGAAATTTAACATAAATAATTATGTTATTATTTATTATTTTTATACTATATAAAAGTTGAGACTATATCAATCATTATTTAAAACCACCAATCAAAACATGACAAATCATTATTTTAATTTATTATTTTCAAAAATGTCAATATTCAAAAAAAATATTTAAAAAATAAAGGAAATCAGTATCAAATAATGTAAACAAATAAAAGTAAAAACTTTATAAACGTATTAACTTAATATCTATAATCAATTTTTGAAATTCTACATAAAAATATAATAGTGCAGTAATATCAAAATAGTAAACATCCAGATTTGTATAGCAAAAATATTTAAATTGTCATAATATTTAAAATGAGAAATAGCAAGCACTTTGACCATAAATTTTCTTATTTAAGGTTATTCAACCTGTCACCATGTCAATTGATTTTGAGGCAATAAGCCATTGACGGTGTCTACATAAGATTTAAAACAGTCAATCGTAATATGACAAATTATTTGTTTCATTTATATATATATTTTTTAAATGTTAATATGTCCAAACATTGTTTATTTCAAAATAAAACAGAAACCAATATCAAATTAGCTAAGTTAACAAAAGTGGAACATTATAAATTTTAATAAGTTGACATAATATTCAATATATTTTTCAACATTTAACATAAAAAATTAAATACAAAGTAATAATTAATTTAAAAAATGCAAAACTTTCAAAAATTATGAGTAAATAAATTTACCTCATGAATTTCAAATTTTAGGCTATAAGTTGAAGGTATAAATAACTGAGAATATTCACATAATATTTTTAAAACACCAAAAATATGCTAAATCATCATTGTATTTATTATATAAGAACTAAGCAAAATATACACATAGGATTATAAGAAACTAATCAAAGTATAAAAATTATAATTTTAGTTTGCTATTTTCTAAAATTTCTAAATTTCAAAAATTAATTATTTAAACACAAAATTGAATTCAATATCAAAAAGACAAACTACTAAATAAATAATTAAAATGGAAGTGACTGAATACACTAAGTATTTCTAAATTTAACATATATCTATATTATATAAAAGTTTATGCGATGTTATTAAAAAACGTTCAGGCTATAAGTACTGAAGGTGTCCACACATGATTTAAAACAACCAATTATAATATGACAAATCATTATTTTTATTTTTATTTTCAAAAATATTAATTATTTCAAAAAAAAAATCATTTAAAAATAAAATAGAAACCAATATCAAACAAAGCAAGTTAACAAAAGTAAACCATTATAAATAAATTCACTTAATATATATATATAATATTTTCAAAATTTAACATTAAAATAAAATACAAAATGAGAATTATTTTAAGAAAATACAAAGCTTTTAAAAAAATTATAAGTAAATAAATTTAACTCATGATTTTCAAAATTTAGGCTATATGCTATTAAAAATATTCCTAAATAACATATACAATATATAAGTTGAAGCTATAAATCACTGAGAATATTTATATATTATTTTAAAACACCAAAATATGCTAAATCATAATTTTATTTGCTATATAAAAGTTAAGGCAATAAGTAATTAAAAGTACACACATAGGATTATAAACAACCAATCAAAATATAAATTATCATAATTAAATGTTAAAATTTCCAAAACTGATTATTTCAATACAAAGTACAATTCAACATCAAATAAGGCAAACTAATAAATAAATCATTAAAATGGAATTGACTCATATATATACTAATTATTTGGAAAATTAACAATAAAGTAACTAAAATAAAGTAAAATATAAATAATACACGATTTTTAACTTGCAAGAACACAAAATAAAATATACTCTTCAAAATAAAATTTCAAAAGTGTATTTCAAAATAAATTTGAAATCAATATCAAACGTATTTTCTTTAATAATATCTAAATCAAAGAATCGCATAATCTTCATGAACAAAGAACACATTAAGAAATATAGGGTTTAGAGTGAATGAAGAATAACAGTGCAGAGTAATGAAAAAACATCTGCGATGGAACGTAATTCTTACAAGCCGAAGAAAAATCCAATAAACAAAAAAATATATCAACGATAAAAACCGGATATACTAGCGAATAATTCCAAAATAAAAACAAGATAAAAAATTTACACTCGCTATCTCTGAAAGATGTTAAGTAAGAGAACAAAGTGAGAGTCACAAACCACAATTTATTTATGAGTTTCATATTATTTTTAATCAATCAAAAGAAATTAACAAATTTATTTATCCATGAATTTTTTAATATTAATCAACACTATTATCTTATGTTTTGAAAAATATTATTTTAGTGAGTTACATTCGAAATCTTCAGAGAAACTAACCAAATAAGATATACAGAAATAAATCTAACAATGTGTGATTTACAAGATTTTTAAAAATTATTGTTCTTAAAACCAACTACATGATAAATTCTTATAATCATTATTCTGATTCACCTCATATAACATATAAAATTTTAAGTAAAATTATTCTAACAAAATGCTCTCTATGAGTTATGTCGAAAATAATATTTAGCAAACAACGTTTATAAGATAGATGAAAATTAAAGAGCCTAAGAAAGTATATGAAATCAGTTAATTAAGATTTTAAATAAAATTTATAACGAAGACCAAGAATAAATTAACATTAAAGATAACCTAAAAGAATGGTAGAATGAACAATCAATATGAATGTATCAATATAAATATATTGTCTAAGTACTATAATCAACAAATTAAAAACATACAAATCTTGAACATTTAGAAAAGAAAAATCTCAAGATTATAATGAATGCATTATCTAAGTTTTTTGCTATCTTATCGTCAGCATTTAGCAACTAGAAAAGAAAATTATCAAAATTATGTAATAGTTTTCAAAAGATCTTAAAAATCTTCAATGTAAAATCCAAAACAAACAAATACTAAATATTATACCAAAAAAATAAATTATAATATATTGCAATACATTAAACAATCATACAAGCTTAACTACAATACAAATAATTAATTAGATCAAGTTGTAGATAAATCTAATACTTTAGATTCTCAATATTGTTCATTCAATAAATAAAATGTTACATAACATTAGTTAAATTAATTATATTTTCTTTAGTTTTTATATTATCTTAAAATTCTTTTTAATATTATCGAAAAATTCATCAAAATATTTAATGTGATTAAATTTAAATCAAAATATTATACTATTACATATATATAACAATCACACATTAATTATAAAGTTTTTGTGACTACAAAGCAAAATTAGATATTATGCATATAGTTCAATCGTTTATGTTATTTAAATAAAATATATGTAAAACGTATGATAAAGTATTATAATGTATTAACAGTTTACATGCATCAGGAAATTAATATAATATTTTAAAATACAAATTATATTTTTTTTCAAACATTTTGAATATGTTTATAATCGTAATTATTACATTTATAAATACAAATAACTAAATAGCTAATAAGAGTGTATAGTTATAAATAAAAATAAATAATAAAATTGAAAAATCATATTTCAAATAAAAAATCATATAAATCAATTAAATAATTAGTGTAAAATTTATTATAAAACTAAACTAAATTATTAATACAGACTTGCGCTTATAGCGCGAGTATAAAATCTAGTATAAGATAAGAGATCATGTAAACATTCTCAAAACATTTGTATATTTATGTTATTTTAATAATTTTATTTTAATTAATAAATAAGTTTTGTTTTTAATAATTATTATAAGTTCTGATATTATCTTAATTAAGATTTTGTTCTAACCTTATATGTTACAAAAAGCGCTGAAAAGTTCAACATACGTCAATTAAAGGTATGACTGGTTTTTCCGCTACCACCCGCAAACGCAGCTTTTGTGATTGGTAGCGGTTGTTGGCGTTTTGCAACAATTACTCAAACCGTTTTAAACCGCTTCAAACCGCTCTAAACCTCATAAATTCAAAAGCTGGTTCCAGCTAGCGTTTGCGGTTGCAGACGATTGTGGGAGGATAATTTTTTTTTAAACAATATAAATACAAAAATAAAAATATTCAATAAAAAATTTTAATTGGAATTATAAAAATACTAAAACATATCTATTATATTTTAATTAGTATGATTAATATTATGATTTTTGATATTCTTATAATTATATAAAATGTAAATATTGTTAATTTATTATTTAACCGCTGCTGTATTTATTAGTTTACCAGTCATAAGTATCCGGCAAACGCAACAATTTTTAACCGCAGAACCACTCGTACAAATCTTTTAAAACCGCTAGAAACTGCAACCACCCGCATCAGCAAACTCCCGCAACCACAACCGCAACTGTTGCGTTTGAACCAGTCAGACCCTAAATTGGATATTATCGTTGTTTGTTCCAGAAAAAAAAGATGAGAACCTTCATTCTCTGAACCATATATACAACTTTCAATCTTTGATTCGTATTGATGCTAATAAATTTAGGGTTCTAATCAAATAAATTTATTTAATTTGAAGAAACTTCGGAATATAAATAATTTCATTTGTCTAAAATTATGGGCAAATATATAGATTTGTATCTTCTATTGTGACCTGAAGCTTCTATTCAGGTATCTTCAGGTACTGAGAATGGTCTAGAGCTGGCTAAGGTAGTTGTTGACAAGGAGAATCATAGTTTAGATGGAGAAGGTATGGATTTGGATGAGACTGAAACTGGAGTAGAATTTAATGAGGAGTTTCTTTGTGGTGACGAGGAGTTCCATAACCTAACTGATGGTGAGGTGGAAGAAACTTTCTTGCTACAAGAGGACTCAAATGTGGCACTAGGAGTAACCATTCAGGCGGAGGAGTTAGGAGATAAGGAAACTGCAATTGGTGATGGGTAAAAGAAGAAAGTAACTCGCAAGGCTTTGTTTAAACAGCTGGCGGTGGGAACTTCCAAGCAGAGGTTTGTTTAGGCGGTCCTTTCACCACGCAAAAGAGCACAAGCAAAGACGGGCACTCGACCGGGAGGAGGTTCCAAGCAGGCAGAGGAGAGGGGTCGCTCACACCCCAAACCTAGTGATTCCAAGCCATAATTTATACATGAAGTACACCACACACGAGTTGTTGTGCTGTGAGAGGCTGGTCTCTTGTGTTTTGGTATTTAATATCGTTATGGCGTTTATTTTTGTTTCCTCAATAAGCTCTATGAGCATCTTTTATTATTTTTCAAGTTGTTTTATGTGGTTTATTGGCTTTGCGATGGCTATTGGTTTACTGCTAGTCTTGATATCAAGATTAAGCATTTGAATAAAATTGCTTTATTTGGTTGTTATTTCAATGGTGTTATGATTGCCCTGTATAGTTACCTTCAATGGACTGAGCTTCAATGGCAGGTTACTCATAACATATTGGTTTTCAGGATCTTTGGCTATACTGAGGTACATTGGAGTTTACGAACTTTATATTTGGTACCACAACAGATCCTGCACTTGGTCTCATTAAACCAAGCACAGTGCAAGATGGAATGGAAGGAAAACACACGGATAATCTGGTTTACGGATGATCATGGGGTCTTACTAAAGATTTGGAATATGGACACAAATTTGAGCAGGACAAATGGGACTTTTGACGCAAGCATTCTGGCTTTGGGAAATACTTCATACGTTCTGTTGTTAGGTTACCTTTCGCACATGGTGTACGTCATATGGCGGAGAAAACATGTGATATTCACTTGTATTTATGTATGGACGTGGGCTTTTATTTACAATAAATTTCAGAGTATTATACTTATGGTGACAATGGTACTAACGTTTTATCTAATACCAGTCTTGCAATTCATAGTACCACAACAGCGACACACATTCTGTTTGGAAGCAAGTATACGGTCTGTTTCTAGGATTGAACCATACGATGGTATTTGGCCTTTTATTTCAAAAATTCGTGTTGGCGAAAAGGAAATGGAAACAAAGATATCAATATTACAGGTCTTGAGAGTCAATGGAATGGGATAAACTATATACTAAATTTTGATCCGCTCTTAGAAAGCGCGGATTTGTTTGTTTTTTATTTATTGATCGAAAACTGATTTACAAACTACTATTATTTTTGTTTCGAACCATAACAATTGAGTTTTTAGGTTTTTATCATTTGTTTTTTTTTTTCTCTTCAAAATATGGTATTTGTTCGAAATATGGTAGTTGTTCTATAATAATATTTGAGTTTTAAGATTTGTTTTTATATCCGACTTAGATTCATAGTTGAACCTATAGACCCGATACATTGTATATAATCCGGTTCAGATTTAATGAAAAAATCGTTAATTAAAAATCCGATATAACCCGGAAAAAACCCAAAAACTCACTATTAACCTGCGATCTAATACCATTGATCCGATAAAACACAAATTATCTGATAATATTTTTTAAAAAAAAATTGATTAAATTACTCATATATTTTTTAATATTACATAAATTAGTGATTCCTTAGAATTTGATGAAATTTTATTATGTTATTCAAATAAAAAAATGATAATATAAAAAATCTTATTGATATGACAATATTAGTTTATTTTCGTTATTAATAACCTATTATATGTTTGTGTTTTTGCTTTAGATTTAAAATTTTATTTTAAGATAGTTTTTAAAATATTTTTGAACACTCGTAATTGTCATATCAATATTATGTATAAAATGACATTATACATGGAAAAATGATATTCAAATATGTATATGATATATGGTGTAGGATATATGATTTTGGTTTGTACTGAAAATCTGTATAATATTCAAATGATCTATTTTGAATATTGATAGTATATTTAAGAAAATAATATTTTCATGTTTATTAATTTATTTATAGTTCATAATTTATTTATACTTATATTAAATTTAAATTTAGTATATCTTTTCAATATATATATAGGCCTATTATTTATAGATCTATTTAGATGTATATGTAGGCCCAAAACCAAAAGATTTAAATGCCGTTAATGAATTTTATTAATCTCTTGTAAAAATAAGGGTATTTTGAGAAAACTGCAATTTTCATTAAGGGTATAATTTGAGAATGATCATCTTTTAATGGTATTGACCAGGGTATCTTTAAACCCGAATTATTTAGCTCAACTGAGCACACCCATGAGTTTTTTTAATGAGAGTACTTAGCTGGAATTGTAGGGGAGTGGGAAGTCACTGGACTATAAGTTACCTTAGAGAAATATGGCAGAAACATATACAAATTTTTTATTTTTGCCCGAAACAAAACAGGAGTTTGAGTTTGTGCATGGATTTCAAACCCACTTTGGGTACGATAATCTGGTTACGTGGATCCCATTAGGAGGAGCGGCGGATTAGCTCTTTTTATAATAATATGCATCAAGTCAAGGTTTTGTATTCGAGTAACCGGATGATAGACGTGGAGGCGGAGGCTCTTGGTAAAAAGATTTTTCTAACATTTGTTTATGGGGATCCGGTCCAAAAATTAAGAGAACAAGTTTGGGAACGGTTAACACGTTATGGGTTATCGCGCTCAGATCTCTGGTTTATAATTGGAGATTTAAATGAGATCACTGGAAATCATGAAAAAGATGGTGGATCTCTAAGAAGCGCAGATTCTTTTGTTCCTTTCAACAATATGATTCGAAATAGTGGTTTATTGGAGTTTCCAGCTCGAGGGAACAAAATGTCATGGGAAGGCAGAAGAGGGAAGGGCAACGGGGCAGTGTCGTTTAGATCGTGCCCTAGCAAACGAAGATTGGCATACACTCTTCCCATGCTCTTATATATACAAAATACTTAAAGATGGTAGGGTCCGATCATCGTCCAATCATGGCTTACCTCGAAGACAAAGTCCCTAGGAAAAAAGGTCAATTTGGGTTTGATAAGAGATGGATTGGGAAGGAAGGCCTTATGGAATCGATTGAAACAGGATGGTCACAGTATAATGACACCTGTACAGAGGATATTGTTACAAAAATTAGCAATTGCCATCACAAAATTGCTAAATGGAGAAAGAACAACCCATCATTCGAAAAAGAAAAAATTAGTGATCTTCAAAAGGCGCTTGAGGAGGTTCAGACAGATAATAATAGGTCTCAGGAGGACATTTTAGAGGTTTCCAGGAAATTACAAAACACATATAGGGATGAAGAGGAATATTGACATCAAAAAAGTAGGAATATGTGGTATTCATCACGGGATCTCAATACTAAATTTTATCACGCTCTAACGAAACAGAGACGTATTTGCAATAGAATTGTGGGACTCTACGATGCAAATGGAACCTGGATCACAGAGGATAAAGGTGTTGAACAAGTGGATGTGGGCTATTTCGAGGATCTTTTTAGTACTATTTCTCCATCTGGATTTGACGGTTTCCTGGCGGATATAACGCCGAGTATTACACCCCATATGAACCAAAGATTGCTGGGGGCAATGTCGGAGGAGGAAGTATGACATTCCCTATATATGATGCACCCAGAGAAGGCTCTAGGACCGGATGGAATGACTGCGCTTTTCTTCCAACATTCCTGGCACATAATTAAGAGAGATTTGGTTGACTTGGTAAATAATTTTCTGGTCACAGGGGAAATGGATTCAAGGTTAAATATTACCAATATTTGTATGATTCCAAAGACGGAAAGACCTACAAGGATGACAGAACTACGGCCAATCAGCCTATGTGAAAAGTCTTATGTCAGAGATTGAAAATCTATCTTCCCCTTCTTATCTCAGAGACCCAATCGGCATTTGTGGCAGAAATGTTGATTTCAGATAACATCCTCATAGCTCAAGAGATGTTCCATGGTTTAAGAACCAATAAAGCATGCCAAGGCAAGTATATGACAATCAAAACACATATGAGCAAAGCATATGATTGGGTGGAATGGGATTTTGTGAAGGCTCTCTTACGAAAAATGGGTTTTGCTCCCCACTTGATCAAATTAATAATGGAGTGTATAACATCGGTTCAGTACCGGGTTCTACTTAATGGTCAACCACGAGGGCTCATAATTCCACATAGGGGTTTACGGCAAGGTGATCCATTATCGCCTTATTTATTCATTATGTGCACGGAGGCTCTAATTTCAAATATCAAAAAGGCTGAACGAGAGAAACAGTTAACTGGGATGAAGGTAGCCAGAGCGAGCCCAGCAATTTCTCAATTGTTTTTTGCAGACGATAGTCTCTTTTTTTGTAAGGCACAAAAAGAAGAATGTCAAATAATACTCATGATTTTGAAGGAATAAGAGGTGGTATCGGGGCAATCAATAAATTTTCAAAGGTCATCAATTCAATTTGGACACAAGATTGAGGACACCATCAGACAGAGGACTTTTTGGGTATACAGAATTGATATCACTCAAATTACCCTAATGAGTGATTTATACTCTCTCAAATAAGAGGTCGAGTTGTAGTACTTAGAGATCGAATTCACGGTGAGCTAGGGAACCTAATGGATCTAATATGATTTGTTAAGTAGGAATTTTTTAAGGTTTAAAATGTAAATTTGCAGTTTTGGTTGAGCAAGTAATTGCTCGATTGATTGGTTGGGGTTTTGGTGCTTAAAAGGAAATAGCTAGACTTAGGGTTTCTATTCAGGAAACTTAGAATTGTAATCCTACATATGTCTAATGAGTTGCATGCATAAAAATGTAAAGCTCAACAGTCAATTCAACAAGTCCATCAGCTATCGCATGTTTGAACTCGTCTATTAACTAGATCTAATGACCCAAACAAATGTGTTCAATCAATAGCAGTGTCGATCGATAATCCTATAGGGATATCGATTGATACACCTTTCGCTCCTTCGATCGATTATCCAATATGAATAGCGATCGACACGTTTCTAGTTAAGTTTTATGCGCGGGTTGAATAAAGCTTAATAATCTCACTAGATCAGCTCTCGCCTTACTCTTAGCAAGAAACTTAGCTCAGTTAGAATGTTTTCAGGATGAGAATGAAGCTCTAGCTTTTATCTATCTATCATACGGCAAGTTCTAGGTAGCTAATCTAGAAACAGACATTAATGAACAATCCTAATGACAATTACCACAACTCAGCAATCTATAGTTGGAGCTAATCCCTCATAACCTATTTAAACCCTAAATCTAACAATGGAACTACTCAGACATGGCCGAGTAATTCATGAAAGCAATTAGGTTAGAAAACTTCATAGAATAGTAAAATAAGATATTAATGGAGTTCCAATCACAAATTATAACTTTGTATATTCTCTCCAATCTATCACAATCCTAAAACCTTTTGCTGAAAGTAATAAAACTAAAAACACAGAAAAACATATTTTGCCTCTAACATGGTGGCAAAGTTTATATAATTAGGTCAAAACTCGTCAGGGGCAATCTTGTAAATTGGTGAAGACTTGGCTGTGACCAAACGGGCTTTCTGCGCGTTTCACTGTCGATTGATGTTCAAGTGTGAACATCGATCGATATTCCTCCTCCAATATCGACCGATGGATGGCCATCTCGGGTGCTTGCTCCAAATATCTCCAAAATGCTCCAAAATCATCACTTATCTCCAAATCACTCATGATCGTATAAATATAATAAATAGACTATAATATAATAATAGATAGTAAAAACACCTATAAACCATGGACGAAAATGGGTCAAATCCATGGTCTATCAACTCCCCCAGACTTACCCTTTTGCTTGTCCTCAGGCAAAACAAACATACAGTCTCTCTGAAAGTAGCAGGGACTCACATGATTAAAAACTTAGAATCATCACCTCTACAATATTGCAATCCACATATAAAAAGTCTTAATCACAGAAGCACATTATACCATATCCTAGCTTAGCAACCAAATTCATCTAGCCAACAACTTAGCAAATCTTGTATGACATTCCCCTTTACCAACCTCATTTCTTAGCATAAATAAAAGTGTAGGCTTTACCTTGGGAGTATCGATCACAGGATGCAAGGAATTTCAAACAAGTATTTGGACATGCAGGTAAACATTAGTTCATATCCTCTCTCTCTACGAATTTCTCTCCTAGTCAAAGTCTGCTTATATTTGCAAGATCATTGAGCAAGATTGGACAAGCTTCCATGAATCAAGCCTTAATGGTGGTTGTCACCCAGTCCTGTTCACTTCTTTTTGACCTATATCCTAGGATTATTTGTGAAGCAAGCCTTAATGGTTGTAGCCACCAAGTCCTGTTATAATCTTTTACCTATAGAATTCATATGAAGCAAGCCTTAATGGTTATAGCCACCAAATCATGTTCGAATTTCTTCCTAAATAAATCTCTAATATAAAAATATAAATAATATATTTTTTTTAATTTCAAAAATAGAGAGGGATGGTGATAAATCTATCCACACAAGGCTTTACCTTTCAGGCTTATTTGAAGAATCCGATCTCACGTATACCAAGCCCCAAGACAAGCAGTTGTGTCAAGTTTAGTGTTTGAGGTCAGCTTTGGTTCCTTCAAACAATCTTAGCAAGTGTAACATAGTTGACAGGTTGATCCACTTTAGTATCTTTAGTAATATCTGCAATCAGTAAACCTAGAATGCTGCTAAAGAATGGTTAGACAACAAGCAAAAATCTAATAAGTTCATTATCCCCTTTTTGACTCAATAAAAACTTTTTGTTTGAAAATATATTTTTATAATTCATAAATAAACTAATATCAGTAAACCTCCTCCAGACTTAAACTACATTGTCCCAGTCTAAATTCAGTCGGAGTTATGTTGATAATAAATCATAAGTACGCAATGTAACGAGTTAGAACGATATATCGGACCAGAATGGATGTCGACCGATGTAAGGATGTTGGTGTCGGTCGATGCAGGTGTTGTCCTATCGATCGATGTCGACAGTGTCTCATCGGTCGATACTAAGGGCAATCGTCTACTCGGATCTGTTTTTTTTTTTTTTATATGACCTGCAATAAATAAAAGCCAACATAAATAATATATTAATAAAAACTAAATAAATATTACCTAATAGTGGGTTACCTCCCACTCAGCGCTTTGTTATAGTCATTTAGCTTGACTTTGGAGGTGATTGGGCTAGTGATGTTGAAAGTTGGTACTTTTTTGGAAACAAGTCTCCATATCTTCCTTGCGCTTGTTGAACCAAGTACCAGTGAAGTCTCTCATAGCTTCATCTCCTCTGCGCTATTTCTCCTTCATTATTGTAGTTGCATCTTCTATCTTCTACAATCTATCTCCAAGACTCTCCAGATTGAACTGATGTCTCATAAGTCTGGCGTAAGTGTCATCTGAGATCTCCTCTCCATGGTTGTGTGTATCAGACATGTCGGATGTTATCTTTTGAACTAGCCTCCCTCGGTTTGAAGCTTTGTCGACCGATATCTGTTGATGAATATTGGTCGATTTGTTGTTGCGTCTGTCGATCGATGGTGATGCTTCTGGTCAACGGGCAATGTAACTCTGAATCTCCACCAATTCCCCTTGAATAGCTTATATCTTTGAGGTCAAAGCAATAATGCTAAGATCCATTGGGAAATAGATGTCATCACATCTCCCATCAAGCATCTCTTCTGTAGATTCCAGAGCTCTGTAGATCCTTTCAACTATCTGATCTATCTCCTGCCCTGGTGTGAAAATCTGGTTGAGACTTTATCGAATGTGGGGTGGTGGGTTGTCGTCGACCGATGCTGGTATGCGGTTGTCGATCGATGTGCGTAAGCGACTGTCTATCGATGTGTGGATGTGGTTGTCGATTGATGTAGGTCGAGCAATGTCGGTCGCGTTCTGAATTCTGGCTATGTCTTGCTTCATCTCCTCCATGCAAGTCGTCAGCCAACTGATACTATCATTCAGTGGATAGTAGACACCATCAAATTTCATCTGGAAGGCTTCTTTGTTCTTCTCGTGTTCCCCACAGACTCCATAAAACATCTCATTGATCTCGTCCTTGGTGTAGATCTCTGGTACCAGCTTGGTCTGTGTGAATGAGCTAGCATGTTCAGGAAGACATATGTAGCTTGGCTCATCTCTTGAAGCTCTTTCTAGAAGTCTTCTGATATCTCTGTTGTGAACAAGAATGGTGTGTCCATCTAGATCTCTGGCGTATCCCTGATCATCTCTGTAGATTCCATACTCATCCTTCTCTTCCCAGTAGAATCCCCTGGTACCCAAAAGATCGAAAGCTCTTCTACCCAATTATGGCCTTCTGTCGACCGATGTTGGGACGTTAACGTCGATCGATGGTTGAGTTGGATGGCGAGTCCTCTGTTTGAAGCTTTTGTCTATGCCACCAGCTGTGTCATAGAACTCTTTTGTAGCCTTCTGTTGGTGTTCTGGAATGTTACGTTGATGTATGAACAGGTTGTCTTCTCCATTAGCTGTCTGAAGGATGTCTGCGATGTCCTCTCGAGATACGTGCATTGTATGTCTGTCTATTGCTCTTGCGTAGCCATCTGTGTCCCTGAAAATACCAAATTCGTCTGGAGTTAGATACTGGTTATCATATTTATCTTTTTCTCTTACAGTGGTTTTTGGTTTTGGACGGATGTCGATCGATGTTGTATTGTGGATGTCGATCGATTGCAAATGATTGGTGTCGATCGATGGACGGCTCTCCCTGTCGATCGGATGGCTGAAACGTGTTCTTTCCCAAACAGTTGTTGCATGATTCTGATCTGTTTCATCGCGTCTTTGCATGTTGAGAAGCTCCTCGTATGTGAAACCCTCATTAAGTTCATCATCTCCTTGATCACAGTATGATGTCTCTACTGCGTAGCTCTCGTGATAGCGATTATCTGCCCAACTGCCAATTGAGTAATCTTCGTCTCTAGTAGCGTCAACATTAGTGTCGATCGATGGAAAATGGTGTTGTCGTCGATATCTGATGGTGGTTTGGTTGGTGAAGTTGAGTGTCGATCGATGCTGAACCGTATATGTCGATCGATGGCGACTTCTTCGTCCAAGAGGAATGATTTAGAAGTCTATCCTTCTCATAATCTTCATCATACTCCTCTATATGCATGGTGTGTGTTGCCATAGTGGGAATATAGTAGTCGTTTTCCCATTCTCCTTGACTATTGTCGACTGATTCTTCCTTTGGGGTGTTGGTCGATTTTGTATGGGCACTGTCGATCGATGTTGCAGTGTGAGTCTCGATCGATGCTGTGTATTCTGTCTCATACTCGGCTCCATAGTGGCAAGCTGCAATGATTCCTGGATCATTGATTTTTCTGGAGGTCGTCTGTGGCTTCTTGACTGGGATAGGGTCGTAGTGGGCATTAGGATCGATGAGTGTTAGACACAACTGGTTGGTTTACAAGTTGCACACTGCTCCCACTATTGACAAGAAGGCTCTCCCAAGTAATAGAAAAGAGTTCCAGTTCAGCTTGATGTCCAAGACATGGAAATCTACTAGAACTAGGGCATTATTAATCTGCACCTCTAGGTCTCTCACAATTCCTCCTGAGTTTCTCTAGGAACAATCCACAAAAGTGAATAATTCTTGTGAAGGCTCCACTTACAGATCTAGATGGTCTGCAATAACCCTAGGTAGGATGCTGACTGATGCTCCTGTGTCGCACAAGGCATGTGGGAATTCAATACCCTTCACCGTGCAAGGTATTGCAAATTGCCCTAGATCACTCTTCTTCTTCAATGTAATCCTCATCCTCATATTTTCTCTAGCTTCACAGAACATTCTCCTGATGTCTTCTTCTCTCTCTCTAGTGTCTCTGAAGAACATCCACAATTTGTGGGTATAATAAGCTTCATCGAACGGCTTATCTAGAGGAATCCTGAAGACTCTTTTCCGGAAACTTTCCTTTTCCTTTTTATTAGCCCCCCTCTTCAGATGTTTCGCTCTTTTTCCTTTTTTCTCCTTAGGGTTCTTCCAGTAGAAACCCTTAGCAACCCTATCAACTTCCATAGGATCCACTCCATCACCTGGTGGTGTCCCGACGGTCTCCGGTGGGTTTTCTGAAGGTTTTGGTTTGGGCTTGAGTGCATTAAGACGTGCAACATCTATCTTTGGTATCTGCACTCGGTACGTAATAGGTGCTCGTCGATCCATAGGCGCTTGAGGTTGCCGATCGATGATGATCTCCTGATGTCGATCGATGGTGGGGTCAGAATGTCGATCGATGGTGGGGTCAGAATGTCGATCGATGTTTACATAGACAGGGCTGGACGGATGTGGGTGTCTTGTCGTGAGTCATGATCCTCACGACTTTGCAAGATGCGGTTGATTCCATAGGTGTTTTCGAGCGATGTCCAGGAGAGGTTGTATGTCATGTCCCCGATCCTAGATAGGATCGTCCAGACTGACTGTGGTGCGAGGCGATGTACTGATCAGGTCAACCGACCTTGAGTATGTTTATGTAGACAAGGCTGGGCGGATGTGGGTGTTTTGCTGCGAACTCCTCGTGAGTCATGATCCTCACGGCTTTGCAAGATGCGGTTGATTCCGTAGGTATTGTCGAGCGACGTCCAGGAGAGGACGTCGATCGATTTTGGATGACCTCTGTCGATCGATGTTCGTGGTTTGGCGTCGATCGACACCAATGTGATCCGCCGAAACTCATCAGACTTTTTACTTCGAAAACTCTTTCTTACAGCTTCTCTTCCTTCACCACTTGCCAGAAATCATCCCCAATGATGGAATTCACGTGGTGTCTCATCACATCATCTTCTACCATTTTTGTTAAGGCTCTCTGCCTTTTAACAGCTTCTCCTGTCTGAACAACCTGCATCTCTAGCTTCTTCACATGAGTGCTGAAGGTTTCAAACTTTGTGTTCAGGTTGGTGTAGACAGAATCAATCTTCCTATTGAAGTCCACCGTCATGCGCTGCTGCCCCTCTAGGACTCTATCAAGCATCTCCTCAATCTTGATCTATTGAGTTGGCTGTGGTGGCTTCTGGTAGTAAGAGCTTCCATAACCCCTGTTGTTGCTGTAGTTGTTGTTGTAGGGTTTCTGGTGCTGCGAACCCTGGTTGAAGTTACCCATATTTCCATAGGATTTTATGTTTCCTCCCTGGTTCCCCGAACCTTGGAATCCAGTTCCACTGATGAATTCCACATATGTTTCCTCTTCTCTACCCTCTGTGCCTACAGCCTCTGCTTCTTCAACCAAACAGACCTGCTTCCTGAGAAGCATGTGAACACTGTCCAACTTTGCCTTCACCTCATCCATCTGATCATTCCCAAGGATGGTGGCAAATTTCTTCCTCTCAAAGTCAGTGTTCTTGGTGCTGCTGCTAGATGCTAGGTTCTCAATAACCTCTGCTACCTCCTCTGGATTCCTGGTGTTGAAGTTTCCATTGCTGGAAGCATCAAGAGCCATCTGGTACTGCACCGTGATGCCTCTATAGAAAGTACTGAGCAGCTGTACTTCATTGAATCCATGGTGTGGACAGTCTCTCTGATAAGACTTGAATCTAATCTCGGAGCTTTTGAATGACTCTGCAGGCTCCTGAGTGAACGTAGCAATCTTGCTCTTCAAGTCTTCAGCACACGCTTCATCGAAGAAATTGCATAAGAATGCATTCTTGATGGCGCCCCAGGACGTCAGAGATTCTGGTGGTAACTGCTTAAGCCAATGCAAAGCATCTCCAGCAAGTGAGTACTTGAAGAGCTTGCATAGGAGGTAGTCTTCAGAGACTCCCTCGACTTTAATAGCAGATATAAGATCCTTAAACCTCTCCAGATGGTCCATAGGATGCTCGTGAGATAACCCATAGTAGGGTGTCTGTCCCACGAGTGTGTAGTACTGCATCAACTCGAAATCCCTCTGAATAGTGGGAGCACGAATGGCTGATCGGTTGGTGTAGAACTGATCTGGACGGTTGTAGTCAGCCAACGTTCTGGTTCGAGCAGCCTCATCTACAGGTAGAATGGCTCATATAGCATTAGTATCGGACTCAGGGATTGCAGCCCCCTGAGCATATATCCTCTGACCTGCTGCATTACGCAGATGACCTTCCTGGTCATGGAGGTTTCCTCTATCATCTCGTACAAGTATCAAAGTAGCAACCATGTCTCGCGGCCCAGTATCGATCGATGTTTGGATTGAAGTATCAATCAATGTCGGATAGAAGATGTCGGTCGACGGAAGATGAGTGTCTTCGGTCAATAGTGGTGAGTGAGTATCGGTCGACGGGACTAGTGTTTGGGTCGACGGTGGTTGACAGAAATCGATCGATGAACAGGTGGTGTTATCGATCGATGAGGAGAGTGCTGCTTTGCGGATTGAACGCTCCAAGCTTGCAGGATCTGGTGAGAACAGTAGTTGAGTTTCCTTGTTGCTTCTAGTACTGCTGGACATGTACCTGAAAATCCAAGAAAAAAATTTATGTCAGAAACTTAACAAAAATTAAATTAATAGGCGATCAAAGCTTCCCAGCAACGGCGCCAAATTTGATATCACTCAAATTACCCTAAGGAGTGATTTATACTCTCTCAAATAAGAGGTCGAGTTGTAGTACTTAGGGATCGAATTCACGGGGAGCTAGGGAACCTAATGGATCTTATATGATTTGTTAAGTAGGAAGTTTTTAAGGTTTAAAATGTAAATTTGCAGTTTTAGTTGAGCAAGTAATTGCTCGATTGATTGGTTTAGGTTTTGGTGCTTAGAATTATAATCTTGTAGATGCCTAATGAGTTACATGCATGATAATGTAAAGCTCAACTGTCAATTCAACAAATCCATCAGCTATCGCATGTTTGAACTCGTCTATTAACTAGATCTAATAACCCAAACAAATGTGTTCGATCAATAGCAGTGTCGATCGATAATCCTATAGGGATATCGATCGATACACCTTTCGCTTCGTCGATCGATTATCCAATATGAATATCGATCGACGCGTTTCTAGTTAAGCTTTATGTGTGGGTTGAATGAAGCTTACTAAGCTCACTAGATCAGCTCTCGCCTTACTCTTAGCAAGAAACTTAGCTCAGTTAGAATGTTTTCAGGATGAGAATGAAGCTCTCGCTTTTATCTATCAATCATAGGGCAAGTTCTAGGTAGCTAATCTAGAAACATACATTAATGAACAATCCTAATGACAATTACCACAACTCAGCAATCTATAGTTGGGATTAATCCCTCATAACCTATTTAAACCCTAAATCTAACGGTGGAACTACTCAGACATGACCAAGCAATTCATGAAAGCAATTAGGTTAGAAAACTTCATAGAATAGTAAAAATATATATTAATGGAGTTCCAATCACAAATTATAACTTTGGATCTTCTCCCCAATCTATCACAATCCTAAAACATTTTGATGAAAGTAATAAAACTAAAAACACAGAAAATCACACTTTGCCTCTAACATGGTGGCAAAGTTTATATAATTAGGTTAAAACTCGTCAGGGGTAATCTTGTAAATTGGTGAAGACTTGGGCTTCAAGTTGGTTGTGACCAAACAGGCTTTCTGCGCGCTTCGCTGTCGATCGATGTTCAAGTGTGAGCATCGATCGATATTCCTCCTCCAATATCGACCGATGGTCGAGCTCGATGGTCATCTCGGGTGTTTGCTCCAAATATCTCCAAAATGCTCCAAAATCATCAATTATCTCCAAATCCCTCCTGATCTTATAAGTATAATAAATAGACTCTATAATATAATAATAGATAGTAAAAACACCTATAAACCATGGACGAGAATGGATCAAATCCATGGTCTTTCAAGAATATAGGAGGAATGGGATCTTACCTAGGCCTCCCAGAGAACCTTAGGGGATCTAAGATACAAGTCTTTGGTTTCGTTCAAGACCATTTAAATTGTAGGGTTAATGGCTGGACTTTTAAGCTTTTCTCAAAAGGAGGAAAGGAAGTGATCATCAAGTCAGTGGTTACAGCTTTACCAAATCATGTAATGTCTTGCTATCGATTACCTAAGGCAACTGTAAAGAAACTTACGAGTACGACAACACAATTTTGGTGGAGTCCAGGGGGAGTACAAAAGGTATGCACTGGAAATCATGGGACAAAGTTTGTGAAAACAAGGAAGATGGGGGTTTAGGTTTCAAGGATCTCACGGATTTCAACACGGCAATGCTAGACAAACAGTTATGGCGTCTAATAGAGAAACCAAATTCTTTATTTGCTCGAGTCTTTAAAGGACGGTACTTCAAGAATGCCTCACCCCTGGAACCGATTAGATCATACTCTCCCTCTTATGGCTGGCGGAATATTGTATCGGCTAGATCTCTGGTTAGCAAAGGACTAATTAAACGGGTGGGATCCGGAACATCTATCTCTGTATGGAATGATCCATGGATCTCAACCACTCACCCGAGACCAGCAAATAAAATCAATAAAATAGTTACCCGGATCTCACAGTGGACTCTCTCATTAATTCGGCTTCGCGAACTTTGAATTTGCAGACAATCCAGGCTCTGGTGGATCCTCGGGATATAAATATCATTGCAAGCATACCACTGAGCAGGACTGCTATGGTGGATAAAGATGGATGGCACTTTACGAAGAATGAGAAATACACAGTTAAATCAGGTTATTAGGTGGAAAGGGTTTATCCAGATATGGAAAAACCACTGCCATTGGTTGGACCCACAGTTGATGCATTAAAGGCGTTTTGCTGGAAAATA
Source organism: Brassica oleracea var. oleracea (assembly GCF_000695525.1). Taxonomy (NCBI): domain Eukaryota; kingdom Viridiplantae; phylum Streptophyta; class Magnoliopsida; order Brassicales; family Brassicaceae; genus Brassica; species Brassica oleracea. The sequence goes on along the minus strand of NC_027754.1, from coordinate 1,653,820 downwards.
CGGTGTCCACCAAAAATAAAACATTTTTTTGTGGCAAATGGTATCAGGATGTATAGCAGTCAAGAAAAATCTGTGCGCGAGAGGTTTTAAAGGGGATATATGTTGTGGTAGATGTGGAGCTCCAGAGGAATCGATAAACTTTGTGTTTTTTTAGTGTTCTCTAGCGCGTCAAATTTGGGCCCTTTCAAAAATTCCACCCAACCCAACTATCTTCCCTACTACTACTCTATTTACAAATATAGATAACTTATTTTAGAGAGTCTATCAACAAATGGACGATCATCAATTTGCATGGATTCTATAGTACATTTGGAAAGGAATGAACAACAAAGCTTTTAGTAATGTAGACGTTGATTCTCAAGATACGTTAAAATTGGCCGAAACAGAGTCAACATTTTGGGCTAAAGCACAAGTGTTGAACACATAGAGGGTGGCACGACCTGTAGAGGTTACGACTATGCAGTCAATCCCAGGGCGTTGGTGTTTTTCAGATGGCTCTTGGAAAGAAAATGAGGTTTTTTCAGGACAAGGATGGTATAGTACATTGGAAAGTTTTGATGGTTTGATGGGGGCACGAAATGTAAGGGCTAGTTTGTCTCCCCTTCATTCAAAGATCGAGGCTTTGGTTTGGGCAATGGAGTGTATGAGGAACTTACGACAGGATCAGGTTACGTTTGCAACAGATTTCTCTTAAGTGGTGAAGATGGTTTCGGAACCAGAAGATTGACCAGCTTTTGCAAATTATTTGGAGGACATAAAGACCTTGAGAGAAAGTTTTCTTAGCTCGGAGATCATTCATGTACCAAGAACGCAGAATTCAAAGGCGGATAATTTAGCACTCAGTTCTAGGAAGCAATCATCTTTCGTCGTTCACATGGATGCCGAGTTACCAGTTTGATTTACAGGGTCATTTTGAGTCTGTTATAGATGATGACAAATGTATATATATCTTAATTCTCATTTCTCCTTATTTAATTAAGTTTAAGTAATATGATAATTTTAAAGTGATGATTCATCAGTCAAAATCATAAAAACATAACAAATAAATATATAATTCTTTAAATATATGTATATATATGCATATAACATATTGGATATCCGTTTATAAAAATTTTAGTATGTGTGATTTGTTGTTTTTTTACGGATATTGCATATTAGTATTTGCCTGTTTCGTAAAGTTATGGATATTAGGTTTTCGGTTCGAATTAAATCAAAAGTTATGGATATTTTGCCAAGTAAAACTACTAGAAGGACGAAAAAAAGGATTCTTATCTACTTGCTTGACTATGAGGACCACAAATAAGGATTCAAATTCTTAACTTGGTACGTAGTTTCTGCCAATAAATTCATTCTCAAGGAGCACTCATGCAAGTATCTAACTACTATATCCAATAATAATTGTATATGAAGTACATGGATGGTCCATCCAAATTAAAGGTCTTACTCAAATTAAAAATTTTGGGTTTTTTTTAAGCTAAAAATTTTTAAAAAACTTTTGGGCCATTTTTCTAAAGCTAAAAACTCTCAAAATATTTTGGGTCCTAAGCCCGGGCCGGGCCTGACGAAGTATCTCCACATTAATGAATACATACAGAAGATGGATTTTTCTCACACTAACTGAAAATATATGTTTGTGGTCTTTGCTTCAATTTCGTGAAGATAATTCGACTTCTTGTAGCCGTATCATTCATTCATTAATGACAAGATCAGGTATGGAGTACTTGTCTATGTACTCCGCAACACCAGTTTCTGTATTTAGGTCATTGGTTACTCAGAAACTTGTTAGCATTGGCATGTTGATACATATGCACTTCTTGTGGAACCATGTTGATATTCTGGTAGCAGCAGTGTGTGTTACTGGTGATAGTGATAAAGACCGTGGTAGTTGCGATCGTTGTTAAAATCTTTGGATACTTATAAGAAGTGAACCCTTCCTTTCTTCTTTTTTCCGCTTTCACATTGCTCCAACCCTTTATGTAGTGAGAGGCCTTACAGTTTTTCTTGTCAATAGGTTGGAATGTCGGTTGCGGAGATTGGAGAATTTGCTTTTGTTCTGCTAAGTCGTGTATCTAATCTTCACCTAATTGAGGTAAGCTCTTTGATTTATGGATCAAACTAAGCTTATATCAACCAGTCTGTGTGGTACAATAATAGCTAGCTCGCTTTCTGTGGAGTGATAAAAATGAAATGGTTTGTGTTTATTTGCATAGCAAACTGTACCTCCTACCTCTCGGGACAACTGCTTTAAGCTTGGTATGATCCATTTTTTTTTTTTTGAGTTATTGCATTTTAAGTTCAATGTTATTGTTTAGTAACTTATTCAAGTAAAGCTTGTTGCAGGTAACGACACCATTTCTAATCAAGTTGATACCAGCCGTTGTACATTTAGGAGTTTTCTTAAGGTGGTTCTCTCCGGATAGCTCAACCGAGGTAAAACACATAAATCATCGCTGCCTCTATGAATTTAACTCAAATTCAGCTTTTTGATTTTTCTTTCATCTGTATCAGATTGGTTTCAAAGGAGATTTGTATCGTTCAGAGAGTGCAAAGCTTATATCACAAATGATCCAAGGTTCTCTTCACGATTCTTTATGTTGTCTCAGTAGTAGACACGACACAACATCAAAGCCACATATGATCTCAACCTAGGCAAAGACGATGGATGGAGAACCGTCGATTGTGTTCCTGATGTATAGATATTTCTGAGATATCAAGACGAAGAGGAAACCTGTGGGAAATCTCTTGTAACAACAATTATAATTCGATTTTTTCATGCAAAAAAATCATTTGAACAACAAGATAAAGAACAAATAACGTCGCCCTTGGAAACATTAAGAACGGAAGGGAGCTTGCATCGAGAGTTACACACATTGCAAAATGGTCTACAAATAGAGGTGTTGGACACCACTTCTGCATTGTATCTTGTCTCTGGATTGTAGCTTGTCTCTGAACCTTTGTTGATATATGCGTGTTGATCTTCATAATTGTGCGCAATGTTTACTGATGAACCAGGCATGATATATGAGAAGTCTCCAAAAAGGCATGAAATATGCAAAACGACTTCACAATCATTGCATGTGTAGAAACCTCTCTTAGGATCCAATTTTGTTTCACATGCCTCACACCAATATTTTTCATCCACATTCATGTCTCCATATGACAAGAGAGGATGATCATCGTATCTCTTTTTCATTACCTTTTCAGGTAAAAGAGCACACTTGCCGTCCAATATATAGTCACACTCGTCACATCTAAATAAACCGTAGCGCGCCCCACATCTACTACAAAGCTTACCATTTGTATAACTAGAGGAGCAGTATAGAGGATGTGGATGGCTTTCGTGCTCAAGTGAATCTGAAATTGAAGCACATCTTACATCTAAAGTCACCACACCTCCAGATTCGTACCTGAAACCGGTGGAGTACTGACCACAAAGCCAACACCAGTGTGTAGCGTGAATGGCAGGTTGTTGCGCACGTGACGTTTCTTCCGTGGAAGGTTTGCACATTTTTCATGGAGAATGATACCGCATTGATGATGCTTGCAAATGTAGAATGGTTCTTAACCAATCTGAAAAACGCATGCCACGCATAGTGTGCTTTCAGATAGAGTCCTCCCATCCTTGTTGAATTGGAAGTTATGATCATGACTGAAATTTCTTATTGTGCTATCATCAATCACCTCGTAAGGTGCAATTTCCTCTTCTTATTCTGGTGTACATTCCCGTTCGACCATGTCCCATACGTCTTTGTCTGTTGCGCATCTTGCATGAACAGAAAAAGTAGGACACTTTGAGCAAGTATAAGCCCCATAAAATCCATCTACTTTTTTTACGCCAAACTCTGCATTTCCACTCTCCATGACCAAGAGATGCGCTGATCATGGCGATTTATATTGATGACACGCGGTAAATCAATACAATTCTGGTGGATCATGAAATTGCATTGAAGACAAAAGTAAGGGCTTCGATTACCTTGAGACCCACAAGCATTGCAACTGTAGTCAATGAGTCTTTGAACAAGATGAAGTTGATGTTCATGTGTCTTCATCTTGTTCATTGACTACAGTTGCAATGCTTGTGGGTCTCAAGGTAATCGAAGCTCTTACTTTTGTTTTCAATGCAATTTCATGATCCACCAGAATTGTATTGATTTACCGTGTGGTGGGTTTTTCATACAGTCTGCATATGCTGACATTACAAACATCACAGTGGTGAAGTTGGCGATGTTCTTGATCAAAATCCCTCCCGCAAAGAAGACACTTCTTGTCGGCTTAATCAGGGACTTCATCTCCACCAAGTGACTTGAGTGGGTGTTGGGGGTGAGAAGTGTGGTATGCTTCAGGACAATCTTCATGGATGACAAATTCTTGGCACTCTTGACATCTATAATGTAGAACTTCCGGTTTTATCTTTATCTTACACGCTTTGCAGATTATCAATTCAAACTCATAATGATGATATGAGAGTTTGAGTGTCCGTAGGAATTTACAGGAAGAACAAGTGGATTTGATCTCCTAGCACACACCATATCCAACTTGAAATCACATTTTGTACAACAATAACCAACATCCCAGAGTGGTTGATCTCTTTTAAGGGATTTGCGCAATCTTTATGGAACACATCATTAATACCACACCCCAGATCATTGCAACAGTACCCACCATAGATGTAAGCAAAGTAATATCTATCATCATGGAGTAATCTGCACACCTTGCACTGAGTAAGAACAAAGCGAGTGAAAGGTATCAAAGGATGCTGGTGAATTTGTGGAAACTCTACTCTTTCCATGCTGATTTGCTTCTTTCCATTATCGTGATGTGGCACCTCCTTTTCTTCTTCTGGAGTCCCATCATAGTCTAGGAGATGCTCGAGAACTTGTGGCAACTCTACTCTTTCCATGCTTATTTGCTTACTTCCATCATCGTGATAACCTGCTACCTCTTCTTCTTCTTCCATGGCGATTTTTTTTACTTCCATAATCCAAAAAGCTCTTCTCTTCTACGCTATTTTGAATCTGGTTTCTTGTTTTTCTTCAGAAGTGGTTTATCTTTTTCCACATTTTTATGCCTCCACCAACCACAAAAGGATTCTTATCCTATTGAGAGCGTATTGAAGTCTTATCCTATTGAGAGGATAGATATCTGTCACTCACAAACAATGTGTTGACTCCACCGCTCTGTGTCCGTTTGTGGAGAAACCATACATTCTTGGACAAGTAGATAAGACGAGGTACGTAGTGGGGTTCCTTCTCAAGAAGCACTCATGTAACTACTCTAACCATTTATAAACTTGTATATAATTTAGTCGGATGCAAATTATCTCCACAATAGTGAATACATACAAAAGATTATTTTTTAGAGTAAATGAAGCTTGGGGTAACAAGATCAGTTTCTGTATTTAGGTCGTTGGTTACTCAGAAACTGATGTTGTGAAGTACATACACAAGTCCAAATATGATATTGTTTCTCTGGTGAATCACCTTTGTAAAGTCTTGACTGATTGCATGCTTGCAGCAGGATCCTACCTAATGTTCTCAAAAATAACTTCATTCATTGCTTCACCAGTAAATGATAAGACTTCATACATCTTGACCTTTGATGGTCTTGCCTTTTCATTGTCTATTTATTGTGATTTGGGCTGATGCATATTTTGTTTCTAGGAACAGAGAGAGTCAGAGATAAACTTTTAATAGCATCAAGGAAAAAATTTGTTTCTGTTCTGAAACATTGTACCAAATGGAAACAATAGAACTACAGATGAGCATTGTCATTCTCAGCCTCAAGATGATGAATGAGACTTGTGGGAGATTGGATCTACTGCTTCCTTTAAGATAGCTTTTACCGCATTTTGTAGAGTTGGGTCCTTGAGATCTTGCAATGCTGGCCATTCAAAGAATAACTGAGCTCTATGTCCACATCTCTAGGATTCTTCTTGTTAGGTGCAATGGTCATGCTTCCTGTGATCATTTCACCCTCGCATATGGTTAACACATCTTCAAGGTATAGCACTGTTTGCTTCCAGTGTGTAGCCCTAGATTTTGGTCCTGGATTGTGTTTTGTGATTGTATCATGAGTTCCAAACATCAACAAAGAGGCTATTGCATCAAACATATCTTTTTCTGTTGTTTTGGAATATTGTATAATCAGAAACTTCGCAGGAAAGTGTGTTACCTGTTGAGAAACCAATCATCTTGTGGCACATAGTGAATGATACATCAAAGTAGGCTACAAGTGCATGAATATGATCATTCCGTTTTGCCACAAGCTTGAACGGAGCTGTAAAGGAAGCGTCTTCAGAAGCCATCTTAGAGATATCCATCGTCTTTAGAATAAAAAAAATTGAAGTTGTATTAGAAAAAATTAACTAAAGAGAGCTATCAATAAGTACTTAAGTATAAATCTTTACTCTACCTTGAGTAGCTTGCTATCAGTTACGATTTGGTTGCCATCAACTGTATCAACAAGAGGCTCCGTGATTGCTCTTCTCTTGATGCATGACATGTCAAACCCATACACGTCGTTCCAAACTGTATAGGAGACTGTAAACTAACGGAAACATATAGAATACTAGAAAAAAGTGACAAAGGTCTTTACTTCACACTCACATTCAACTTTGTCTTCTTTGTAATGAGCATCCTCTATGGCTGTAAGATAGAGAGAAGCTTTATCTGGTAGAACAATACCACCATCGACCTAACAACAGTCAAAAAAGCCAAAGCATAAAGCCAAATTATAACGAAGCCATCAAAGGAGAAAACTTTGAACTTACAAGCCATTTATTGCGAGCATACAAGACGGTGTCAAGCATGTTTTCATAAACAAGAAAGTAACCCATCCACTCAGAGATAATCACATCCACTTTAGGAACTGGAAGCTCGATTTCCTCAATCTTCCCTTTCAAAACCGTTATAACTACCCCAAAAATAACCAAACAGTTGTTAGTAACAAAGTTATTTATGAACACTTTACACATTTGTATCAGATTATTACCATCAGAAAACCCATTCGACTTGACGATCTCCTTCGCAGTGTCAGCCATTTGAGAACATTCAACCTATTCAAAGAATCATTTGTGTCAATCAAATGTATCCAAAAGCCTAATGTGATTAGTGGAGAAGAAGATAGTGTATTATATACATACAGCGTATACGTGAGCAGCTCCTGCTTTAGCACAGAAGAGAGACAAGATCCCTGTCCCAGCTCCAACATCAAGAACGATTTTGTCCTTGACAAGAAACTTGTTCTTGTAAATAACATCACGGTAACTCTTTGTCCTCACTACATCCTTCAACATTTCCTAATAACAAGACAAACACCACCGTCAAGATCATACAGAACAGAGTGTTTCGACTCAAACTGCAAAGACACTTACTTCATGAATACCTGCAAAACCAAATCAATTGGAAACAGAATTAACACTTTGCGGGGAAGAAAACAATGAGAGAAGCTTCAAGGATGAAAGTTTAAAGGGTTTTTTTTTTACCGAAATGGGAGTAAGAATCGAAGTAGTAATCGGCGCTGGTTATGTCATCAGCTACATCGGCATCGCACATTGTTTCATCGACGTCTTCAAAGGGTAACTTCGTGTGTTGATCAGAGCCTAGCTCGTTGTGGTTGTTCTTCGTAGCAGCCATTGCACAGAGAGAGAGAGAGAGAGAGAGAGAGAGAGAGAGAGAGAGAGAGGATTAGGGTTTTGGAGACGAGATTTGAATCGGAAAGGGCCGCCTAGGGTTTTAGGGAGACAACGTTTATGTTCACGGTTACTTAACCGTCGGTCTGATTTAATTGAAAGCCATACCGGTCTAATTTATTATAGTGATTGAATTATACCGATCCGGTTCAGCTAATTTAATTCGAAACGTATTTTATTTGGGTTGACTCGAGAGAATCTATCTATCTATATATATAAAAATATGTCACGTCATCAATTCGTGCGTTATGGAAGTTACACGTGTTCCATTTTATATTTGGAGCCAAAAATAAAACAAAAAGCTGTTACGGGTAATTGAACCCAGCACTGATAATTTTTCTTAGAACCAATAGGCTAAAGTCACTTTTTATAAATATGTGACCGCAAAAATACTTATTATCGTGTTGGCTGGAAGTCCATGCTTCTTCTGTTTGTGGGCAGGGCCGACACTGAACTGACGTCAAGATGAAAATTATGAAGTTAAAAGTTTTGCTCCAAACAGTTTTGCAATGTTTCCAGCCTTTATAACTTGATGCATATAATATATATCAAAATACATTTGTTGTACACGCTTTTATTAGTTTTGCTTTTAAAAAATGTATTTGCAGTTATAAATATTTTGTGTCAGTGAAGTAATGGTTGAAAAACCTCTATACATATGTCATTTTAAAATAACACTCAACTTCTATATATAGTCAAACATATATCCATGTTATATTCTAGACTAAATATTTTCTCTTTTAAAAATATAGAAAATAGTTTTTTTAGTCTACAAGCAAATGTTGTAGAGCAAGTATGCATTATACAAAATAATATATATTTAAAATCCATACACAAAAACATAAAAGTTGTTATAGGCCTCTTTCTGACACATGCACACTCCACTATGATTATGAGTTGATATTGGCATCAAACTTTATCACAAATCCACATTTGTACATCTATAATTATGAGTTGGACAATTAGTTAATTTGATACAATACCAAAGCAAGAATAATCGAAAAACAACTATACCACCGCATACTAATAAGTAACACATAACAGATAACTAAATTCTTGAATCTTAAAACAAATTTCAACTCAAGCATTTAGTGAATATCAAATTAACGAATATCCCGCCCGTAGGCCGACCTAGTATTTTTAAAAATAATTTTTATTTGGTATGAATCAAGGAAGGAGGAAGAAGACCGATGAGATCGAAACCTTAGCGAAGAAGACAAAAGGACACGGTAAATCACATCCAGAAGCTTCTTCCTACAGTACTCTTACTAAGCAATCGCCTAAAGAGATACAGAGAGAGAGAGAGAGACGATGATGGTTCGTTCCGCTTCGACGCGTTTCGCAGGAGCTTTCTTCCTTGTCATCTTCCTCGTCGATCTCGTTCGCTGCGAGGTTTGACCTTTCTTTCCTTTATACGAATATGAGTTTCTATAATTAGACAAAAGCAATCGCATTGTGGTAGAATCAGCTTGGAATCCGATAGCTCAGATTCCACAAAGATTTGGTCATTCAGTTCACTAATGAGTTTTTGTTGAATCAAATTGTGACAGGAGTGCACCAGAACCTGCATTGCACAGAATTGTGACAGTAAGTGTTTCCCTTGTGGAACCTTTTCTTTTTGCGTTTTAGCTTCTCACTTGCGTTTGTTTACAGCACTTTCTATACGATATGGGAAGTATTGTGGGATTGGACACTCTGGATGTCCCGGTGAGGAGCCTTGTGATGATCTTGATGCTTGTTGTATGGTCCATGACAGTTGCGTTGAGGCCAAAGGTAATTGTTTTAATTGTGAGAAGAATGATATGCCCTCTATGTATATACAGATTATGTATGAAAGTAAATGGGTAGACCTTTGATCTGAGAATGTAGCTAGTCTGATTTATTTGATAGGATATCTGAGTGTGATTATCGTTTAAGGCCATTAGGTTCAGGTGATTCTACTGCTTTAGGGATCTTCTTGCTTTCGTCATATGAAGAGACTGTCTTCAGTGGTCTCAGTTTAGTGATCTTGAAACATACTACCGTGATCCATTCTTTTTTAAGCTGTACTTTTTAGGAACCGCAAATGCTGAACCTTATAGTCTTGACTCTCGAGTTGACACGCTTTACATTCTGAAACCTCTGGTTATTTGTTTCCCCATTTTGGCAGGTATGACTAACATAAGCTGCCATAAGAAGTTCCAGAAATGCGTAAACAGGCTAAGCAAATCGATAAAACAATCCAAAAACATAAAGGTTGGTTTTTCAAAACAGTGCCCTTACTCGGTAGTCATACCAACGGTGAATCAAGGAATGGATATCGGCATTATGTTCAGTCAGCTAGGCAATGATATGAGAACAGAACTCTGAGTTTTAGAAGGCATCACATTGGTCATTGGTAGTTTTAGAAGATTCTTTGGTGGTGGTGATTACTGGTAACTATTTCCACTGCAAGTCTCAGCTATCTTGGCTTAATTCAAGTTCCGCTGAATGATTTTAAGATGTTATTCTTGTATACTATAAGGCACTATGTGATTTGCTAGTTTTGGTCAGAAAGTCTTTCTATTCTTATTTTCAAATTATGAATTATGATCCTGCTGATACCTACATTTCTCAAAGCATTGGTCATATGTCTTATCTTTTCTCTAAGTGTAATCATGCCATCCCTTCTTGCTTCTTATATCCTCTCTAAATAGTAATGCTCATCGCCTCTATTTCTTTTTCTTCCAATCTCATTTTGATTTTCGTTGATTGGTCTTGAATTAATGAATTGTACACACGCTTCAGAATTTGATATTAGTTCTTGCGTAACAAGAGTATTCAAGCTCTCTCTTGGTCGCCATAAATAGTTTTAGAAACTTCTAATACATAAAAATCCATACAAATCCCTTTGATGCTGTTTGCGATTTTTGCTTTTCTTTTCAGTTAATATTTTTATCATTTCGCATTTACAAGCTCCAAACATGTACAATCAACGTATGAGGACCGGTAATCGTCAAACTTTTCTGTCTACAAGTTACAACTTCAACCATGACATGACATGTTGCCTATACCTGACCTAACGTTTACAACAATGACATGTTGACAATTGACATTCCGTAACCTAACGGTGTTATACATACGTCAATAATTTGCGTATAATTTACCTGGTTTGAAAAAATAAGGTATGTAATTTTAAAAAGAGTCAATGTGCCAGATATATAATGTGAATGCATCTCTGATCAGAACTGCTCGGTATTGGAATATGAGCTAACTTTTCTTACTAGGATTGGGCATTTTGGTTTTGGTTTTGGTTCTGTTTGTGTTCAGTTTTTTTTTTTTTGGTTTATGGTTTTCGATTTTAGAGATTTGGGATCCGTTCGGGTATTTATGATATTCGGTTTGCTTTTGGTTCAATTTTTCGTTTTGGTTCGGTTTAGATAAGGATGTTGGAGAATTGTTAATATCCGAGAATATTTTAGATCCAATTTGGTTTTGGTTAATTTGGGTAAAGTTTTCAAATAATTTAGTAATTTCAGAACTTTTGGATACAATATCATATAATTTAAATGATTTTGTATAAAAAATTATTCAGATAATTTAACTTTTCAGTTTATAAATAGTTTTTTTAGGATATTTTGTTATTTCAAAATTAAATATATATATATATATATATATAATATATTTTAAGGTATATCAATAAATTATATAAATTAGTCAAAAATAAAAACGAATTTAAAATATATGTGATTAAATAAATGATTAAAATTAATAATAATAAGAATTATCAAAAATATAAATAATTAAAAACGAATTTCTATTAAACATATAATTGACTATAGATAAATATAATAATATTTTCAAAAGTAAAACATGTTTTAAAACATAAGATAGTTCTTAGATATATTATCTTGTTATCTGAAAATAAAGCATGTTATAGAACATAAAATAATTCTTAGATATATTATGTTGTTATCTGAAAATAATATTTCTAATATGTGAATTTTTAAAATTTAACACAACAATAAGCATATATATATATATATAGATATATATATTTTTGATAAAAACTAATGAATATATATTAATAATATTTTATTTATATGTTTTGTTTTTATCAGAAATTTTTTTTTTTATTATAAATTATAAAGTTTAATGTTTGATTTATCTTTTTAAAAACATAATTAATAATTTATTATGTTGGTTTTGATTTAATAGTTATAAACATGTAAATATCTATAAGAACACTATGCCCGCATGTACGGGCAGAACACTTAGTATCTCTATAATTAAAAAAAAATAAAACTGAACCGAAAACTAAAACCAAAACTGAACTGAAACCAAAACCACCGAATTTCTAAAATATAGTTTATATACCTTAAAATATATTATAATAGTATTGATAGATATGATCTGTTTGAATATTTAAAAAATCCTGTACGCTTTCAATTTACGTTTCTGGTTCGGTACAGCTCGGTTCTTCGGTTCCCGGTAGATATGCAAAGGCCTATATCCTACCCAAAATGCTAAGTGCCAGTAAAATCATTTAGCATATGAAAAGGGTTAAATAGGTCCGATTAAAAACTTGATTAGTCGAGGAATTGGAACTTTCCGATTCCTTTCTTGATTTTATAATTTTATTACACGGGTTCTCTCTTTACACGTCGTTGACAAAACATATACTATATATTAATGGCATTGTCCAACCTAAGAGCAATATTCTATTCTATTCTCATCTTCCTCTCCCCCTCCTCTAAAATCAACATTATACGTTTCTTCTGGGTTTGTCCCCTTCGAAAATTCCAAACCCTAGTTTCGCCCTTCTTTCTTTTCGCCAGATTCGAACCAGACGGTCGAACGAACGGTTTCCGATCTTCGTCTTTTTTGTTTTTTTTTTGTTGCTAAGCTTATTTCCATGAAGAAGGTTCTTCATCGAGGCTTTAAGCCTGCTAAATGGTAAAATTCGATTCCTCTTATTTGATTCTGCTATGATTCTAGCTTTTGTTGTTTAGGATTCAAACCGGAGGAACTGAGTCTTTGGGTGTTACTGTTTCATCCCTTCTTATGTTGATTTTTTATATGTGTGTGTGTAGCAAAACAGCTTTACAAATGGCGAATTCACGCCTGAAGATCCTCAAGAACAAAAAGGAGATTCAGATCAAACAGCTGAGACGAGAGTTAGCTCAATTGCTCGAAGCTGGGAACACCCCAACCGCTAGAATTCGGGTAAGAACAACTTTTAATCTTGCATTTCAATCATGTTGTGTATTGATCACATTGTGAATGTGTGTTTTGGTTTCACTCATGTTGTTTGTTGATGAGATTGTGAATGTGGGTTGGTTATGTTTCAGGTGGAACATGTGGTGAGGGAAGAGAAGACAGTGGCTGCTTATGAATTCATTGGGATCTACTGCGAGCTTATTGTTGTTCGTTTAGGTGTTATCGAGTCTCAAAAGTAAGCATAACTTTACTCCTTTTTTGTTGTTGTTCTGTGTATAATGTACTGATCGTTTGTGATATTTACTTACAGGAACTGCCCCATTGATCTGAAAGAAGCGGTTGCCAGCGTCTTATTTGCTTCCCAGAGGTTATCAGATGTCCCTGAGCTCTCAGAGATCGTTAAGCAATTCACTACCAAGTACGGGAAGGATTTTGCTACTTCTGCTATTGAGCTGCGTCCAGATTCTGGTGTCAGTCGCCTGGTAAGTGGTTGCATCCTGTTCCTTTGTGCTTATTTTGTATTATTAAGAAGCGTTTCTTGATTATGATCTTGTTTATGTTTCTAGCTGGTGGATAAATTGTCTGTCAAAGCCCCTGATGGTCCAACAAAGGTCAAGATTTTGACGGAGATAGCTGAGGAGCATAATGTTGTATGGGAGGCAAAGTCTTTTGTTGAACCGGATCCAAGAGACCAGTTGTTGGTAAGTAATTATAACAATAACATGTCTGTAGTGTTAATGCATGATTGTTTTCATCTATCTGTTAACAATAACAATGACTTTTTACTTTACTTGTGCTGTGTTTTAGAGTGGAGCAAGCTCGTTTCAGTCAGCGAGTAGTGTAAACGTTGTGGATTCCTCTAGAATCCCAGCTCCAGCTCATGTCAATGTTCAGTATGGAACAAGTGAAAGGCAACATTCATCAGAAAACTCTTATTATGCAAGTGATGGACGATCTTCAAGCCGTACCAACAATGTTACTTCTGGGACGGCTAATGACTATCATCATCATCCAAATGCAAGACCTTCTCGTAAGTGGTTTCCTTCCTGCTGTTTCTGTTTTTGTTTCTTGACATGAATCATTCAAAGAAGTTGGTTTTGTTTGACAGGGTCTAGGCCTGATGAAGGAGAAACTAGAAATCAAAATCATGGCGAAAGTAAGCAAAGGTGGGAAACAGAGTTTGTTGATTCGACAGATGCTGCACGTGCTGCTGCTGAAGCCGCTGAGAGAGCAAGTTTCGCTGCTAGAGCGGCTGCTGAGCTTTCTAGCAAAGAAAGGATGACGAGGCAGAATTCAACAGAGTCGCATATGTCCTCTGCATCTGTCAATTTCAGAAACGAGCCTTCACATAGACGTGACAGATCGAATGTTTCTGAAGATCATTCATCTCCAAGACACAATGTTAGGATGCAGCATGAAGGTATGGACAGAACCCAGCAAGACAGATATGGTAGGGGAAAGGAACCTGAGAATCCTCCTGTAGTTCAGCCATCAGAGAGACATTACCTGAATAATAACTCGAGAAAGAGTGGTTCCTTTGGTAAAACAGGTAGAGAGAAGCAACAAAGCGAGGATGAGGAGACAGATTTAAATGTTGGTTACTCGGAAGATGTTCACCTCAGGAAGCAGGCAAGCAGGGCTTCATCTCATTCACATTCAAGCAATTGTTCTGATGAGCATGTCATTGACTCAGATTATATGAAGTCACCAAAAGCCGTGGAGGAGAACATTTTTGCCACTGAATATGATCACCAATCTCAGGGAAGCTTTAAAGATAAAGATGTCCATGATCATGGACATGATGATGTTGCTGGTACTTTTGATGATTATAGCTCCTTTTTTGATAAACCTAAATTTGATGCTGAAGATGATGACTATGATCATGGAGTGGGATTCTCATTGCTTGGCAGCAAAGCACCTAACCTTACCTCAACACCAGCGGCTTCCTGGAGCTTCAAAAGTGACCATAGTAAGTCTCATGGAAATCACAGCTCAAGCTCACAAGTCTTCCAAGAGAGCCCATTGTTTGATGATGTCCCTACAAGTCCTCCTGCTTCTTACCATGAGCCAGATCGCCATGCTAAGTTTGACAACTATGATCCAAATTCAGAAAGCGAAGATGATCAGCCGAGACACAGAGGTAAAGTTGATGAAACGGTGAATCTGACATCTCATCGATCTCAGAAGTTTGAAGTCTCTGATCCTGTGGGACATGAGTTTTTCCCTGTCGAGACAGATGAACATAAAGATGATTCAAGGACAAGGGAAGACTCAGATTCTGAGGCAGATGCTCAGACTGGTCTGAGTTTTAAACCTTTGGTCGGTGGATTCAGGAACAAAAAGACACTCCCACCATACAGAATGAGTCTGGCAAGTAACGAGACATCGTCCAAGTCTGGAAAGGAACATAATGGAACTGATGATGCTGGCAAGTCGGTGCCTACTCCTAGAAGTAGCAGAAAAGCAAGCATCAGCGAGAAGAGACCAAGCTCTATACCACCACAACCATCTTCTAGTGATGATGATGACTCAGAGATCCAACTTCGTTCAAGAAAACCAGAAACAAAACCTCAAACCTCATATCGTGATTCCCGTTTCAGCCATGATGACTCAGAGGAAGAACTTCCAGCACGAGCTTTTGTCAGAAGTCAAGAGAAGACTCATAAGCCAACAACGAGAGTAAGAGATCAAAATAGATCAAACTTTAAGATCCCAGCTTCAGCCTGGTATGAAGATGATGAAGAAGAAGTCGAAAGAGTCAGTGCCAAGCCAGCTAAAATAACCGGGGTCTCTCTAAGGACAAAGGAACAAGTGAAAGCTCATGAGAAGCGTTCATTTCCAGTTACACCAACGAGAACCAACACAGAGTCTCATGACCAGCCATCTCCAAAATCAACTTCAGGACAAAAGACAGTTTCAAGCTCTGTTCCACCAACTGTAAAATCACCAGATCCAGAAACTCCGTCAAGGGAGAGAGCTAGTCATGTTCATCCCAACCTCCCGGATTGTGATGATATCTTTGCAAGGCTTGGCGCTCTTCGTACTCCTAATCGCCGCTGAATATGCCCATCCTCCGTCTGTTGATACATTTACTCTTGTCACAAAGATCACTCTAAACTCATTCCTTACTCTGACCGAAGTTGATATTCTTACCCATTATACAGATTGAAGCAGTGGTGTGATAATACTTGGTTCTTTTCTTCTTCTTTTTGACCTTTTTGGTGTTTACTCTGACTGAATTTTATTTTCACACACATTATACAGATTGAAGCGTTGGTGTGACTATGCTTGTTTATTTCTTTTTGCCTATATTACTTTTGGTGCTTATTAGCAAAATAGGAAGCTAGAGATATTATAGAACAATGGAAACCTTGTCAACAGATTAAAGTTTTGTTCTATATTTTTGACATTTTGCGCAAAGTACAAGTGCAAGAAACAAACAAGTAAGCCAGACAAATGATACGTTCTCTCAGATTTTGAACCTCTTGCCGGCAATTTAATAGAAGAAACCTAGGACCTGACCACCAACATTCCTCTTGATAGCCTCTTCATGGTCCAAAATGCCATCAGGAGTGGTAACCACAACATAACCCCACTGCATATAACATAACACAAGGTTAAATTAGTGGTACTGTAAGATAAGCATAATCAAGGGGGAAAAAAGAAACCTGCTGGGTTGGAAGAGTGCGTTCAGTGTATTGGTCAATCTCTTTAGCCTTGAGGTCTTGCCGATAAGTGAGAGCTTTGCAATCATTAACCCTTCCTTGAAGGTCAACAGTTATTCTTCCAACTCTGTGCGGATCATGGACTTGATAGTTCTTGATGTAACCTGTACATACATAAACATTACAGTTTCTGAAAGTAACAAATAAAAATATTCAAAACATGAGCCACAAATCTTGACTTAGGATGCTCAAAACAAGATCAAGTAAAACATAAAAGCAAATCGGAACAAGCCTTTTTCAGACAATTAAAAACATAAACTTTCAATTGTCTGCAAATTCACTTCCAAACCAAGAACAAAAGATCATCTTTTAACATTGGGAGATCACACACAAGGGAATGCTTCAGATATGGGTCATCTCAAGGACTAACAAAGAGGGGCGCTCTCATAAGTTAGATGAGCAAAGTAATCATAGAGAAGCAGAATCACATCACCACAACAACCAAGTGAAGTCAATGTCTGATGTCTGATGTCTGATGAATCTAAAACAAGAATATGGATCAAGACCCAAATGGCCCAGAAGAAAGAAGCACAAGTAAAAATGTCAGACCTTTCTCCTTCATGATTCTGAGGAAGGAAGACATAACGGTAGAGACAGGCTTCAATTCCACAGAAGCTTTCCCACGCTTTTCAGCATTCACGATCGTTCTCAACGCGTCGTTCAATATCCTCCTCCCCATCTCTCTCTCTCTAACAGAAGTTTCTATAGAAGAAATGAATCGAAAGATCTAAAACCCTTCTCAACTTTGATAGAACAAATGTTTGCGATTTTATCAGTATATATTTAATAATGTTTAGGGGTAATTTAGACTTTTCGTTTAAATTAGGGTTTTGTTTTCCGGAGGTGATATATATAAATCGTTTTGAATCCCAAAAGCTTCGGCATAATCACCATTAAACTCTCTCTCTCTCTCTCTCTCTCTCTCTCTGAACTTTCACGGTGAGCGTTTAGATCCAATCTCAATTGTACATTGATCTGTTCTTGTCTGTATTGTTGATTTAGTTATTCGTTTATATTTCGATTGGTTTGGTGTTAGTTAGGTACGTTTTGGAAATGGCGACAGTACCAGGACAATTGATATGGGAGATCGTTAAGACCAACAACTGTTTCTTGGTCAAACAGTTCGGAAGAGGCAACGCCAAGGTTCAGTTCAGCAAAGAGAAGAACAATCTCTGCAACCTTAACTCCTACAAGCACTCTGGTAAAGATCCATTCATCTTTTGCTCTCTTGTCTATCGATTGGATATTACTGGTATTGGAACTGAACTTGTTGTTTTGTTTAGTGTATGTATGGTCGTGTCTGTCTGAATTAGAAATGTGGCTACTTTATATTAAAATTGGAAGGTTCACATAAAAATATGATTACTACTTATTTACTAAAAATATACGTGTGACTGAAATTTGAAAAAAAAAATTAAAAACTTTTTGTTTAGTGTCTAAGGATTTATTATCTGATACAAATTTTGAGTTGGGTGCTTGAGCTGGACTAATGTCTCAATCTTTTGTCTTGGGTTCAGGTCTTGCAAACAAGAAGACAGTGACCATCCAGCCAGCTGACAAGGAACAAGGTGTTGTTTTGGCCACCACCAAGACCAAGAAGCAGAACAAGCCTAAGGTCTCTGTCAACAAGTCTATCCTTAAGAAGGAATTCCCCAGGATGTCCAAGGCTGTCGCTAACCAGGTAATTTTGTATCTCAACTAGTTTCTATGTCTGTTGTGCTAATAGGTTGCTGTTTCTAGTTATTGGTTATTTACAATTGTTCTTTGTTCTACTTGTCTTCTTGTGAGTGGAGATTTCATGTGTATATGTAATGGTAACATGGCTTGATAGTAGAGGTGATGATAACTTTTGTGTCATATAGACATTTAATAATGCCTACTTGTAGTGGCTTTACATGTGTTCATTTTGTCATAATTGGGTTAATTTGTGTGAAAATGATTCAGGTGGTTGACAACTACTACAGGCCAGACTTGAAGAAATTCGCTCTTGCTAGACTCAGTGTCATCAGCAAAAGCATTAGGGTTGCCAAGTCCGGTGCCAAGCAAAGAAACCGTCAAGCTTAAGCCTTTTTGAAGTACTGAAGAGGTTTATTAAGTTGTTTTTTGTTCAAGTCGAACCTTAACACTATGCTATGCTTATCCTTTTCAAAAGAAGTTAGAACTTTTTTTATTTATTATGCTTTTGGTTTCTGGTGTGCTTGTGTTGGATCTTTTTTTTATCAAATCAAGGATTTGATCATGTGATATATTTATTCTGTTTGACTGAGAACGAAATATCCATGAAGCTCATTTAGGAGATAACTTCTGTGAGATTAACTGTGGTCTTCTCCTTCACATTCCTTCCACACACGAATAGCAAGACAACCTTATAGAACTAAATTACAATAAAACAGCAGACGAAAAAAGACAAGTGTAAAGAGGGGTTTTGATCAACTTTCTATTTGTTTCTTTGTGTGTTTAGCTTCCGCAAGAGAGACAATCTTCACGGTTTGTCAAAGAGCAAACCATCTGTGCCATCTTCGTCTAATCGTCTTTTTCTTCTGTTACATCAGTCCAGGGGAATGTCAACTTGGCTGACTAAAATAACTTCACTGACACATAAAAGTGTTGGGTATTTTACCTTTAGCATTGCTGTAAACTTTATTGCATCTGCTGCAGCACGTGATCTCAAGTAGTACATCCCCGTTTTCAAACCCTTTCAATATTCACAAACAAAATTCAATTTTGTGAGCCTGAGATTATTGCAAAAAGCTGCTCAGACCAGAAGAACAGAGCTACTTTGAAAGGTCGATTCAAAAGTTTACCTCAGGGGAATCAAATCAAATGGCATTCCAAGAAGAACAAATGCATCTGCAAGACCTTGTACACCAATACCGATAGGCCTGCCTATGACGCATGTTTGAAGTTTTGGCGGTTGGCATTCCAAGAAGAATAAATGCATCTGCATCCACAGGATACTGATTCACATCAATTATCTTATTGAGATTAACAGTAACGGTTGCAGTAACCTGAAGAAACAGAATATAAATTTTTTTTTTTAAATCAACATCAAATTACAGTAACGGTTGCAGCAAACTTATCAAAATAAATTTAAGTAATTAAACGCTGACCTCCTGCTGCTAGTTTCTCGAAATCAAAGTAACGATTCTTCGTAAGACATGTCCAGAGTTATGCACCAAGTGACAAAGTAAAATCAATCAGCACTGAAACACCTTTTTCAACTCACCTTCTCCCTAACGAATCGGAAAAAAAAAAAATAAAGATGACAGACGAGCAGTTGTATATACGAAGAGGCAAAAGGGAAGGCAGTTGTATATACGAAGGCAAAAATAATAAAGATGACAGACGACCAGTGAATTTGGGGAAAGTAAACTACACTAATTAACTAGTCTTTGATTACAGTAAACGAAACTATTGAAAAGCAGTTGTATATACGAAGAGGCAAAAGGAACATAATCGCTACTATATATAAAGAAACAAAGCTAAGTGACAAGATTATTCGAACACAAAATAAGAAGAAAATAAGTACTTGAAAAGCGACAAAGAGATGAATTTGAGACTATATCTAAAAGAGTTTGAAAGAAAATTCGATATGGAAAAAGCGGTATGTAACCATGGCTTCTTCATGATGGCTCCAAACGTGTGGGACCCCAAATCTAAGTCACTAACTCGACCTTTGACCCTTTCAAATTCCTCTTCTGTCAGTGTGACAATCTCTCACCCTCGCACTCTCTCTTTTCTTGTGATCCAAGTTCACGGCATCAACAATGTCTCAAGGGTCGACGAAGAACTCATCTTGCAACAAGTGGGAAGGATGCTGAGAATATCAGCTGAGGACGATCGTGACGTGACCGAGTTCCAACAACTTCATGAGGATGCAAAGAAGTATGGTTTCGGTCGAATTTTCCGCTCCCCCTTTCTCTTTGAAGATATGGTGAAATCCATCTTGTTGTCTAACATTACTTGGGAGAGGACACTAGGTATGGCTTCTAGCCTCTGCATATTGCAATCTAAGCTAGCTGACGGAACCGTTAGTAGTCAAACTAATAAAAAAAGGAAACGAGTAGTCAAAGCAAGGAAAGAAACAAGTGGAAACTTCCCTAGTGCCAAGGAAATAGCTAGCCTTGACAAAGAGTTGATAAACGAGCACTGTAAACTCGGGTATAGAGCAAATTGGATCGTTAAATTAGCAAAGATGGTCGAAAGCGGGAAACTCAATCTTGAAGAGATGGAAAGTAGAGATATGAAAGCAGAAGAAGTGTCTGAGAAACTGAAAAAATTGAAAGGCTTTGGTCCTTTTTTAACTGCAACAGTGCTTATGTGTATTGGATATTACCACCTTGTTCCATCAGATACGGAGACCCTAAGACTCTTCCGAGAGGTATATATTTATATATATATTTCTTAATTCTGTTTATAAGTTATATTTCATTGATTAATCTAATCTAATGTTGTGTTTGGAGGTGCATGTAAATGTGGAATGTTCGAAAGAGACGCTAGAGACAGCAGCACAATCCTTTTACGACAGATTCTCTCCATTCCAGTCTTTAGCCTACTGGTTTGCTTCTAGTATTTTGAATTTTTAAATCATATTCAGTTTCTTTTATATTTATATATATGCTTCTTCTTACGCTTTATAGGTTTGACCTAATCCAAAACTATGAAACAAAACTTGGCAAGCTTAGCGAGTTGAATCAGCTTGACTACAAGAGTGTTAGCGGATGCTCTCACATGAAGCAACTCAAGGCAGACTAGATGAATATCTCTCTCTCTAAAAAAAAACTCGTTTTTCTTATTATTTAAGTAGTTTGGGTTCAATTTATTTTATGTTTTATTTTTTTTCTTCTGGATTTTTGGCTTTTTGTGTTCTACATTACAGCTTGTAATATTTCATGACCTGAGAATTAAATATGGGAGAAAGGCTCTGCGAATTAAATATGGGAGAAAAGCTCTCTTATGTGGTGTGTTGTCTCTGCAACGAAACTATCTGTTACTGAAGATCATATGTTTGTCCCTATTTATGTGTTGTTTTTACGCTTTAGCTGTCCATCGCTTTTAAAGCTAAACAATCCAAAATACGGTGACTTGACAACCAATCCTTGGAACTTTTTTTTTCATTTTTCACATTTCCAAACTAATGCTCAAAGGTTTCTTATGTTCCTACGACGTTCTTTGCCATTTATCAGGTGCAATGTAACATATACGGTTCCAAATCTTCCAAGTGTGTATGAAAATGATTTCTTGATTTTCTTCAACTCTGCATAAGTGTACTGTTTTAGCAATACCTTAAATACAACGACATTATTATTGTCCTTCTTATTCTTCGTCTTAGATTGACGCATGAGGACAATGATGAAAGTCGCCAGCCCAGCTGCGGAACCGGAACCAATGGCTATGAGGATGATCGCCAGAGCATGTAAAGCTATTGGACTTTTTTGTTTTTTGTAAAAGGAAGCTATTGCTATTGGACATTTATTAGATCCGGAGAGATTTCCCCTGGAATCTCATTAAGCTTGAGAATCTCAATACCACTCAGACCAACCTCGAAATACTGTAGATTTTCCTTGTTTTGAGGATGCAAGTCAAGTCGTAGATTAGGTCTCTTTCCACTTTTGCGGGGTAAAAATGTTTTGAAGTCTAGATACATCGGAAGCATCGGGCAACCGCTCAAGTTTCTAAAGTCGGTTTCAGCCTTGGCAGTCTTGTTACCGATGTAGATTGAGAACCTCAGCAAGGCTGCTGCCTTCGCTGTACTGTCACAGAAATGAAGCCTAACAAGGTAGTTGAATCCAGCGTCCACTGCGAAGAGCCATGTCAAACCAAAATCCGGGTTTTGCTTAGGGTACTTCTCGTTATAAATTACGCGATAGGCCCCGTACATGGCCTTAGGCGCTACCCAGTCCGGCGTTTTCTTAGTATAATTGATATATTCCTGTACAAAAGCATCTACCCTACCAATCATTCCGTTACCAAACAATTCTATTTTTTTGTATGGCTTCAGAATCGGAATGCTATTGAAGTTAACCTTGATTTTGGGCTATGCTTAATTATGGACCAATAAACTTTTAATTGGACTAAACCCAAAATTAAGCTTAAATTCTAGAATCTTTCTAGAATTATCATCACCTCCTCAAATAGAAAAATATCTAGATATTGTAGTAGAAAAATCTAGAGAATAAAGAAAAATCTAGGAAGTAAGGAGGTTGTAATAGAACCATCTAGATATTTGTAATAGAGTTTAGGAGGCTATAAATACCTCTTCATCCTCTCATTTGTAAAAACACAAGAAGTTGAACAAGTAAAGTATAA
>NC_027754.1:1621409-1630768 GCF_000695525.1 Brassica oleracea var. oleracea | reverse complement strand
AATCTTGTGCTCATGATCGGTTTTTAAAGAGAGCTCGGGTCTATTCTAAGTATGGAATCAACGGGTCGTGTTGTTGGATTGGGAATGGAAATCCTAAACCAATCTAACTACCGGTTATGGAAGTCATGCATGGAGTCATACCTTGTGAGTGAGGACTTATGGGATGTCGTCGGTGATAACAACACAACACCACCAAGGGGAAATGCTGCAACCCCGGAAGCGACAAAGGAGTGGACACGGAATAATGCCAAGGCGGAGTTTGCTTTAAAGAGGTCCATATCTTCAAGCATATTTGAGCATGTCTCAAGGTGTACTTCCGCTAGTTCCATTTGGCAAGCTTTAGATCAATTGTTCAACAAGAAGAATGAGGCTAAACTACAATTATTAGAGAATGAGCTTGCGAATGCGAAACAGGGGGAGTCTTCAATCTTGGAGTTTTTTATCAAGGTAAAGAACCTATGCTCTGAGATTAATACTCTAAATCCGGAGGAGTCAATTTCTGAAGCACGGTTGAAGCGGTCTATCATTCGAGGTCTACGGCCTGAATATACACCATTTGTGACTTCGGTTCAAGGATGGGCTACACAACCTTCCTTGGAAGAGTTTGAAAATTTGCTAGCTTCGCAAGAGTCATTAGCCATGCAAATGTCAGGAGTCAAAATCAATGATGACTCGGGAAGCGCCTTTGTAGCTCGGAGACAACAAAGCTTCAAGGCGAAAAACAAAGATGGAGGTTCAAGACACAATGATGGAAGTGAAGGATCTTCTATGGATAAGAAAAAGTTCAAGTGCTTTCGGTGTGGAAAGCTTGGGCATTTGAAAAGGGATTGTCGAGTCAAGTTGAAGGAAACAAATATGGTGGAGTCAAAAAGTCATACGGAAGATGAAGAATGGGGGAAATGTTTCACGGTGGAGGCTACACATCCAGGTACACCCACAACTAAAAACTTGAGAAATGATTGGATTGTAGACTCGGGTTGTAGCCATCATATTATTTTCTAGTCTTCAACTTCATGACGGGAAAGAAGCCATTATTACCGCTGATAATTCAATCCATCGAGTTGAGAAAGAAGGGACTGTTGTCATTAAAGGAGATGATGAAGAACCGATCACCCTCAAGAATGTGTACCATGTCCCTGGAGTAAAGAAGAATCTTCTTTCGGTGGTGAATGCGGTCGACTCAGGTAATTATGTTCTATTTGGCCCAAGAGACGTTAAGTTCTTAAGGAATATTAAAGAATTAAAGGCGGATGTTGTTCACACTGGAGCACGCGTCAAAGATTTATATGTTTTATCGGCCTCACACGCCTATGTGGAGAAGATGAGTACGAATGACAATGCTTCCATCTGGCATGCTAGACTTGGCCATATAAATATGACCAAGCTTAAGGTCATGTTTAAAGTCATGGTGAATAAAGATTTGGTCCATGGGCTTCCAAAATTGAAGATTCAAGATGGAGGAAAAATTTGTGAAGGTTGTCAATATGGAAAGTCACATAGACTTCCATTTGATCATTCAACCTCAAGGTGCAACGGTCCATTGGAGAAGGTCCATAGTGATTTGATGGGTCCAACAAGAACATCCTCCTATTCCGGGTTTCGCTACATGTTGCTGTTCGTAGATGATTTCTCACGGTACGCGTGGGTATACTTTGTGAAGGAAAAATCAGAAGTATTTCAAAGATTTCAAGAATTCAAGGTTACCGTGGAAGGAGAGTTTGGCCGGAAGCTAAAGACTCTAAGGACGGATAATGGAGGAGAATTCATGTCAAAGGAGTTTCTCTCTTTTTGCCAAAAGAATGGTATTAAGAGAGAATATACATGTCCGTATACACCTCAACAAAATGGAGTAGCAGAAAGAAAAATTAGACATCTAACTGAGACGTGCAGAAGTTGGCTACATGATAAGAATTTGCCAAAGGCCTATGGGCAGAAGGCATGAGATGCGAAGCCTATGTCATCAACCGGATGCCACTCAGTCCAAACAACATGAAGTCGCCTTACGAGATGATTCACGGGAAGAATCCGACGGTGAAGCATCTAAGGATATTTGGATCGGTCTGCAACGTTCATGTGTTCGACTCCCAAAGAACAAAGTTGGAAGCAAAGGCAAAGAAGTGCATCTTTGTCGGTTACGATGAACAATGAAAGGGCTGGATGTGTATGGATCCAGAGACACATAAATACACAGTGTCTCGTGATGTTGTCTTTGACGAAGTTTCATCCTACTATGGACCACATCAAGTCTTAGATGAGCATGATGGTTCATGTTCCTCCAAGACTGATGAACAAATTATTCAAGTTCCAAGTAGTAATGAAAGCTTTGAAAAGGAGACTCAAGGTGAAAGGGGGAGCATTGACCAAGATGAAGAAGAGGAGCATGATCATGGTTCTATCGCCAATCAACGACCAAAAAGGAACATTGTCAAACCCGCTCGGTTCAGAGATGAAAGGTTCGTCACCACTTACTCTTGTTACTTTGCAGCTCCTTTCGATGAAGATGAACCATCATCTTATGAAGAAGCAAAAGGAGTTGAAGAATGGATGATCGCAATGAAGGAAGAGATTGATGCTCTCATGAAAAATGAAACATGGGATTTGGTTCCGAAACCAAAGGATGCTAAACCTGTTTCTTGTAAATGGGTGTATCGACTAAAGAGAAAGGCGGATGGGAGCATCGATAGATACAAAGCAAGGTTGGTTGCTCGAGGATTCTCTCAGAAGTACGGAGAAGATTATGATGAGACCTTCAGTCCAGTAGCAAAGATGACTACGGTACGTTCACTCTTATCACTAGCTGCAAGCTTTAGATGGAAACTATGGCAGTTAGATGTGAAGAATGCTTTTCTCTATGGTGAGATTGATAAGGAAATTTTTATGGAGCAACCACCTGGTTTTGAGTCACAAGAGTATCCTAACCATGTATGCAAGCTAAAGAAAGCCTTGTATGGGTTAAAACAAGCTCCACGGGCTTGGTATGGAAAGCTTGCTCAATTTCTTCAGTTTTGCGGGTATATGGCATCAAGTGCTGATTCAAGCCTATTCTTCAAGAGAAGTGGAAGAGTTCATGTAGTAGTTCTCCTCTACGTGGATGATATGATCATTACTGGAAATGACGATGCTGAAATTGCTCGTCTACAAGAGGATATGTCGGTGAGGTTTGAGATGAAGAAGTTAGGTGAGCTGAATCACTTTCTTGGTCTAGAGGTCGAGAGGGTAAAGGATGGAATATTCATCGGCCAACAAGGTTATGCTTGGGCTATGCTTAATTATGGACCAATAAACATTAATTGAACTAAACCCAAAATTAAGCTTAAATTCTAGAATCTTTGTAGAATTATCATCACCTCCTCAAATAGAAAAATATCTAGATATTATAGTAGAAAAATCTAGAGAATAAAGAAAAATCTAGGAAGTAAGGAGGTTGTAATAGAACCATCTAGATATTTGTAATAGAGTTTAGGAGGCTATAAATACCTCTTCATCCTCTCATTTGTAAAAACACAAGAAATTGAACAAGTAAAATATAAGAAAGTTTTCTTAAAGAAAAAGTGTTCTACTCAAAGTTCTCTAAATATCTTTGAGAGTTCTTCCATATTATTCTTCATACTTGGAAGTTTTCTTGTTTCTTTCGGGTTCTCGGGTATTACGGTCTTGGGCTAGTGCTAAGCACTATCAAGGGTGGTTTCTTTGCAAAGGCCAATGTAGGAACATTCCAAGGTCGGTTATCTAAGGTACCCCATCTCCAGCGACCTTGACGCGGTAAACGGTCTCGAGTGCCGTGGTGGTATCGTCTATCCCGAAGTCACTGTTGCTACCAACATCTGTTATGTGGTCATGAAATCCTCCATTTGTGTAAAGCCGGTTAGGCATAGAAACAATCTCCAAGCCGTTAATGAAAGCGAGAGTGTGTGGAGACTGAACTCAACCCATGATCCTTCTGCTGGTCCCGTGTCCAGGCTCAGCCAGTGGTGTTGGAGGTAGCGCCGCAATTGATGAGGAAGACATCGGTGGGCTTGCATGCAGCCCTTTCTCCTTCTCCTCCGTTGGTGGAGGCGGAAATAAGAATAGAGATAACAAACAAAATAAAACAGATCATTTGAACTGAAAAAGAACAAAACAAAAAAAACACAATGGAACTCTTGTTTTGGAGAAGATGAGAGATGAGTGTATAACTGAAGTCTTGTGTGGTGAGTGAGTACGTGGGTTCCATCGTTGACTGAGATGTATACCAATCATATTGAATGATGCTTTACAAACAAGGACTCGTTCAATCAACGCGTAAACTGTAGCAACCTTTCATTATCCTACAGTGACCATAGACATCAGTGATCATAGTTACTCTAAAGTAAAACGAATCAGGACATCATATACATTATTAACTACGGTAGATCATTGGGACCATTATTCACTTACCACGATGACTCACAGAATCGTGACTCTTGGATAAAGAAATTAATCTATGTAAAAATAAATAAACAATGTATACTAACTGTCTTTAGCACGTTACGATGATTTTCCTCACTAATTTTGACCATAATTAAATGCTTTTTCCTTTTTTTTTGAATTGAATGTTAAATTTAATTCAAAGAAAAAATATTTTTTTACAACACGTGCATCCTATTTTTGAGTTTGCATATTTATAAAGTCCAAAATTTCCTAACAAAGTCTCATCTCCTTAAGACATTTGCCTATCTCGTATCAAACCAATCTGCTATTCCACTTGCATACTCCTTATCTCCTTTTCGCTGAATCACAGTGATACATTTCACGCATTTTAGAGTTTGTCACACAAAAGCTAATGGAAGAAAATAGTAGTGTTATTTTATAGAAGAAAATGGAAATGACGTGAAGAAAACTCCAAGATCTATAGAAAATATTCAAATTATGTAAGCCGATCAATATTATTAGTAAAGCTGGACATTTTATCTATTAACTTTGATTCGATTAAAAATTAATATTCATTTAAACAAAACAAATCATAAATACTATAAAAATTAAAGTCGAATATCCGCTCCGATTCAAGTTTTAAACAAATACTCGTATAGTTAGCTCATGCTATGAATGGGTTAATTTATTGTTTTTAATAATATTTGATCACTGTCATAATTTGCAATCAAAATAAATATTATTTAAAAATATTACATGAACAGTGGCAAATTATTTTTGAAGTGTCTGTATTGAAACAAAGTCGGTTGAAGTGGTAAAACAATAACATATTATTATAAAATCGATACATTTTGTAGTATTTTCAAAAATAAATAAAATATAGTAAAAATACATTCTCTGAGAGATTAATTTATTCGATGATTTTGAATAATAAATACTTTCTCTAATTTAATGTCAATTTAGATACAATGAATCTAATAAATTTACTGTCTTTTTAATTTATTTTTAAATAATTCTTTGATATTTTATGTTAAGTTATCTAACATTTATTAATCTATTTATCTTCTATAATAATAAAGTTAGATTATGCTATTTCCACAATCATCAATCTCAGCATAGAACATGGGACTATTAGTGACACATGTCACCTTAAATAAATCTTAAACGAAACAAATTTTTTCTCGTTGAAAACCATTATGAGCTTTCTTACCGCTTGACCTTTGTTTGGGCTTATATCATATTGTGGTGGCCCATTCATTTATTAAAATACATCTTTACTTTTGTTGTGTCGCCTCGATGTCGTCGGAGGCATCCTCAACGCTTTGTTTTCACTTTTCAAGCAATAACGCCGTAGATGTTAATGAGAGGAAGCAATCAAAGCAACCCAGTACTTGGTCCAACCATTCAGCTTCATGTCCTTTCGTTGCAATGTATTGCACCCTCACAAAACCCTCGAACAATCTAATCGTTCGACAATTGTTTGAACCGAGACTGTCGATAAACTAGTAAAGAGAAAAGGACGAGTTCTGGTCGGGGGTCAAGACAAAGACGTGTTTTATTAGATCAAGTGAATGCTCAGTCGTGTTACAAGGAGGAGAAAACAAAGAAATGGACCGGCGAAAGCTGGTTCGCCGGAGAATTAAAGTCGACGAGAATAGAGAAATGAAACCCTAGTTTCTAGCCAAAAGTATGTGATGTAGAAATTTGTGGATCCTTTGATCGTTACCTTTCCCTCTCCTTTTATAGACGCGTGCTCGTTAATCTAATTTGCCTTGACTTAATGGCCCTCCTCGACGATTGGGCCGAGGTTTCGGGCCACTAATTCGAGTCGACGAGCCGATAACTTCCGGTTGCTCGCTTTGTTGGCTAAAAGCAGTATAGAGTCGAGCCGGTTGCTGGCTCGCGAGTCGACGAGCCGAGTTTCTTTGTGTGATCATGTGTTTGGGCAATTATCTTGTGGGCCTTTTGGGAGGGCCAGACCCATACCCAACAGAAAGTCCCCCCAGTTCGCTGGTGAGTAGCGTAGCCGACTCAGCAAATTTGGAAGTAGGGTCTGCAAGACAATTGTCCTAGACTCGTGATCTTACTCAACTCCTCGACTATGGGAGCAACTCGCCTACTCGCAATTCGTGATCCGATCGGTTTGATTTGGACCGGCGGTTTTCTTTGGTTTTGATCACGACTGTTGGTCTCGATCTAAACCGGTCTTGGTTTACCTTGAGAAGTCGAACCGTTGCGAGACGTGGTGAGCTTCACGCGCCTAAATGGTCCTGTCTAGGCCCATCTAGGTCTAATGATGATGCCTCGGGGTGCGATGCGCTCCTTCCCTTATAAATACCCCTCTCGCGTCTCATTCTCTCCATTCTTCATCCGACTTAGGTATTTTCTCTCTCTCTCGCTCTGCTTCTCTCTCTAGCTTCCTAGTCTTAGCTTTTGAGAATATCGTCGGGGCGGCAGCGGTAGGCTATCCAGAGATCAGAAAGGGAAGGCGGTGGCGAGAGCGACCGAATCCAGTCATGCACGTGTCGTCGAGTCGAACTCTCCTTCTGATTTCGAGACAATTCATCGTGAAGCCATGCTGGATACATCGAATATGGATACGCTTCAGCGAGTCCTTGTTGCTGAGTCGGCGCGTCAAATTCGCGAAGAGAGAGAGAGAGACTGTTGCGTTAGTCACGAGAGACGGTCAAGGTGGAGCGAGTGAAGGAGAGACTTCTCTCCCTGATTTTGTTCCGTGTTGTTATCATCCCGGGGGGATTTTCGAGGACCTCCCAGCTTTGGCGCCGGAGCTGACGCGTTCTCCTATCGTGGAGGGACAAACATGGGGGAACATCGAGGAGACTCGTTCGACTCCCAGCAGCGTGAAAATTCTGCTGAGAACGTGCGGAGGAGCCGGAGTAACTTTCCTGATTCCGACGAAAGCCCAGAGGCCGTGGTCCCCTCCAGTGGGATTTCAGTGTGTATACGAGTCATACTTTCAGAACGAGACCAAGCTCTGATTTCCAATTCCTCGTCTCGTCACGTCCTATGCGAGACGTCGCGATGCAGCGATAAGCCAATTCTTAAGCGGTGCGTTCCGTATCTCGGTAGCATTGATGGTGGCAGCGGCGGAGATCAATGTGTCGATGAGCGTGCGGACTCTTGAAGAGCTGACCTACCTTAAGTCGATGGGGGATGGATTGTACTCGATCCAGATGAGGCCTAACTACAATGTGATCGTCGACCACCCCAGCAGGACGAATAACTGGCAGCGCTTCTACTTTTACGTCAAGTCTGATAGTTTTGCCTTTGAGGAGCCGCCCGGCGACTCCTTTCGATTTTTATGGAATCATGAACTTGGTAGAGTTTTGCTGATAGTTTATCAAAAGCTTCTTTCCTTCCTTTTCTGACGAGTCCTCGTTTGATTGCAGTTGATCACTCGGATTCAGCCTCCTATCTCGAAGAGTTCATTGCTAACGCTCGTACTGTCGCGTCGCTTGCTCAAGTATGTTGGAAGGACATCACCGTCGAGAGGATTCGAAGAGCCGTCGACAGGATCTCGAAGAGTAAGATTCCTTAACGCGAATATATATTTCCTTGCTTGCATCTGTTCGCTCGAGACACTTATCTGGGTTTGACTTGTCGGTCTTTTGCAGAGGACTGGGGATCTGATTTACCACCTTTGATTACCGGCAACAAGTGGCGGTTCTCGATATTCACTCGCGCTGAGCAGAAGGTGATCAACGCAGCTAGAGAAATGAAAGAACTTCCAGACTTGAGCGTGCTAATCAAGAAGAAGTTGAGTGGAGCGAAAAAGACGCCTTCTGCGACTCCCGGTGAGACGACTCCTTCCAGGCCTTCGCCACTCGCAGTTACGCCGGGGCCGTTTGTAGATCCGGTTAATATCGAATCTTCGAGGGAAGAGGCTGCTGAATCGTCAGCGACTGATGGTAACAAGAAGAAAAGGTCTGCTCCGGATTCTTCTACTTCAGTCGAGGCTCGTGCGAGGACCGAATCTGACGAACCTCCGAGGAAAAAGAAGAAGAAAGAGAAGAAAAAGAGGAAGAAGTCTATTGAGGGGCAGTCAGAACCCATCGGGGATGTTGAGGATCGCGAACCCGTTGTTCATGACGGCTCTTCTCGTGATGTCGCGGCCCAGGCTGACGTTGAGTCGACTGATTCCCCGATCGTTCCGCTGGAAAGGAAGAAAAACCTTCCTGTGAGCGAGACGCATCCGTTTCCGCTGCGAGGACTCCTTTGGTGGTGTCTCCGACGACCAGGGGTGGTGGTTCAGTATGACGCTGACACTCCGCTCGCATATGCTCCATCAGAGTGTGCTGAGCTTGTTCGACAGATTCGAGGTGACGCCAAGAATATGCCGCCGGTTAAGGATCTCTTCTTCAAAGATGCATATGTCGATGCAGCGAGGACTAAGATTCTGGTAAGGGTTACTTTCTTTGTCTCGCCTTCTCTATACTTCTAGTTCTGACCCTTTCCTTTTGTTTGTGCAGAGTGATGGGAGCATGAATTACGTCGTTGAGTTGTATGACACAACCCTTAAAGAGACCATCTCCAAACTGACGCAAGCCGACAAGCTCGTGCGAGTGAAGGACGCAGCTCTCAATCGCAAGACGAGGGAGTTCAAAGCGATGATTGACAAGACTGCAGCAGAGCGGAGTCGGTTACTCGAACAGAAGAAGGTTCAGAAAGAGAATTTTGTCGATAAGTGTTGGGGTCAAAATCGGTCATGACGGAATCAATGTCTGAAAGTCCGTAAAAATCGGCATGAACGTTTTTACGGAAATAAATCTTAGAAAAAGATCTATTTTTACGAAGAATCTTGCGGAGAAAATACATTCACGAAAAATCGGAGAAAGACGCGAACAAGGTTGCCGCGTGGCAACCAGCAAAAAAGCTGGTCGCTACGTAGCAACCGAGCTCTCACCAAAGCTCGGTCGCTACGTAGCGTGCCCGGTCGCTACGTAGCGTGC
>NC_027754.1:1620987-1621213 GCF_000695525.1 Brassica oleracea var. oleracea | reverse complement strand
AGCGTGCTCGGTCGCTACGTAGCGTGCTCGGTCGCTACGTAGCGTGCTCGGTCGCAACGTTGGGACCGAGCACGTGCACGGCTCAGTCGCTACGTAGCGACCGAGCACGTACACGGCTCGATCGCTACGTAGCGACTGAGCTCTCCCCGAAGCTCGTAGCGACTCGCTACATAGCGACCGAGCTTTAGCGACCGAGCTCTCACCAAAGCTCGGTCGCTACGTAGCG
>NC_027754.1:1614048-1620734 GCF_000695525.1 Brassica oleracea var. oleracea | reverse complement strand
AGCACGCACACGACTCGGTCGCTACGTAGCGACCGTGCTTTCTTAAAAATCGATACGACACGAATCCATGCATTCTCGTCTACTATTTAATGCTATCTCCCGAAGACTGTAGCCAACCCATTTCATGTTTCTCATCATTTGAAGTCATCAATCGAACTTTACGATAAAAACCGCAGAAAGTTTGTTTTTATCGGAAGAAGCCGTAATAAACGTTTCGAGTCAAACAACGGCCCAAAGAGGCCTAGGACATGACTCGAAACCCACATACGATTTCTTAACCAAAAGCCCATAAACCGTAGGACGGTTTATGTTTGGTGCGCAAGGAAAGATAAATGTCAAGTTTCCGCGGATAGATATGAAGTATTCGAAGATAATTAGAAAGATCGGGAAAACGGAATATCTCCATTTTTAAGTGATGACGGCTTAAGGGCAGAAGATAAAAAAGCGTAAACCGACCTAGGAGCGAGTATATAAGGAGTCCTAGGCGAGAGGCATGGGAGAGGACTCTTTTAGACTCAGAACTCTCTGCACTTAGAAACTTAGGCTTATTTCTCGTAAAATTCGGTTTCTATGACTGGCATTCAATCACTAGACGAACTCGCCTAGGCAGTTCGATCTCTTGTCCAGCTCTACCAATTGAACTACGTTCGGCTTGATCCTCGAAAGGGGTACGTAGGCAGCCTTTCACAAGTTTCAGTCCGAAATCAATCAAAGCCTTTTATATATCTTTTTCGTCTTTTGTTATCGAGCTGCGACTCAACTAGGATTAGGGTTTTATGTTGCTAGAACTAGGTAACTCGCTGACGGCCCCTGCGGCCAAAGCCTTTGTATTCTCTCGTAATGATCGCAACGCTCTTACGTGAATTCGAAATAAGATCTAGTTTCTTTGTAAATTCGTTTTATCATGTTTTCTCATATTTTCTGCATTTATTTGGTTACTTGTCGTTGTCTCTCGCAGAGATTCGGGTCCTCTGGAAAATTAGGGTTTTCCTAAGTTTCCTTATTTTACGGAAATCGATAGTGTGAATTTCGGTTCCCACAATAAGTTCGGGGAGTTGAAGGGCAAGTTCAAGGCTGCCGGCGAGAAGATTCGAGGACTCGAGCGCGAGAAAGCTGCTTTGGAGAAAGAGAAAGTTACCTGAAGGGAGAGAAGGTTACCACATCCTTAAGGAACCTGAAGGAAATCAACCGGCTGAGGGACTCCCGTAGATACGAGGTTACGCATGAGCGAGTCCGTGTTCAAACGGCCAGGATCGCAAAATGCAACAAGTGCTTTACCAAGATTCGAGACCTCGAAACACGTCGCAGCGACTTCGAAACAGCGAGGTCCTTGCAGAGCCAAGCTTTCGGGACGAAGAAGTGCCTCGAAGCGCTTAAGGAAAGTGGGATTGACATCCCGCAAGAGACGATTGACTTGTTTGCTGAACAAGAGAAAGAGTTTAAAGAAGAGGCTAATCGCTTAACTGTTAGTGGGATTCCGGAAGAGCTTCTCTGCTTATCTCCACTTCATCTCCCGTCTCCTTTCCTGAATGAGAATGTCTTGGTGGCGATCGACCCATATGGGTCGAACGCGAATCTGATCGACGCTGGAACTGCAGCCATGCGACCGAGAATTCGAACGACCCGACTGAGAGAGACCTCGAGGGATTATCCGTTCAAGAACAAGGAGACATCAGCGGGGTCAAAAGAACCGAGGACGCTTCTGGACTGATAATTGCTCCAGTTGTTCTGAACCCGGCTCCCGTCGCAACCAACCTTGTGGTGAACGAGGAACCGTCGAGGCCGACACTTGGAATTAGCGATGCGACTCTAACTCTTCCTCTGGGGGAAGATGGGGCAGGATCGAATCCCGTGGATCTGCTTGAACTCTCCGATTCTTCAGCTGAGGAAGACGTTGGGGAGAAGTCCGGCGGGGAGAATTCCGATGAACAGGTTCCCGATAGCAATCCACAAGGAACAGAGGGGGATCTCGTGGAGTCTTCGGCCAACGAGCAAGGCAACGTCGACGAAGTTGAGGACCCGTCTGATCCGACAATAGATGGGACTGAAGGTGCCTCTGATCAGCTTGGAGCTCAAGTCGTCGTAGAAGACTTTGATCGCGCTGAAGACTGACCTTATGTGTTGTTGTTTCTCTTAAGATTTATGTTTTTAGCCATGTGAGGCTTTTGTTTTTGTAACTTTGAACTTCTTTATTTTGTGGATGTGTTTTTCGTTTCGAACCTTCGGTAAGCCTTATGGTTGTTTTTGGACTTGGAAGTCTTTCAAACGAAGTTTGCCTTAGTTGTGAAACGAGATTTCTTGGACTCGGAAATGCCAGCTGCTTTTCGGTGAGTCGCTGAATTTCGTTTCGGACTTTAGATTCTAACGATTTGGATTTGGCGATCCGGTCAGTGTTTCGAAGTAAATCGGAGGATCGATTGTTTGGTTTATCGAGTCTTGACGCGTTATGCCGTCAGTTCGAGTCATCGAAAAGTTAAAATTTTCAATTTCGAAGAGAATCGTTTGTTTTTCGAGCGACAGCGGTTCTCAATCGATCTCAAAGTAACCCTAGAATATTAGGTCGGCCAAACCTGACTTCAAAGGATCATAAGATGATTGAAAGTCGTCGTCTTGATCGTATCACGGCTGGGACCGTGATACGACCGGGAGTCCCCCGAGCACATGTCTGATCAGGACATGCTCGTTAGTGGGTGCGAGTGCTAGTACGTTCGTCCGAGAGACAGGGTCGTGCTCGTGCGTAAGCATCGCCAAAACAATTCGCACTTCCTCTCGTTGAGGGAATTTGTTTTGATTTTTTGGTTATAGCTGGACCGGTTAAGGCTGCCTACGTACCTCTGGGAGAGCATCAAGCCATTCGTAGTTCCGTTTTGGTGAGCGAAAGTGGCAGTGGATGCGAATTCATTCGTTTTTTTTTTTTTTTTTGCGAGTGAAAGTGACTGAATGTCATTCACTCGTTGGTTTGGAGGTCTGATCGAGTAAAACTGGCAGTTGCTCGATCATTAGATATGTTCTCAAGAGTAGTATCTTCGGAGATGCATGGAGTTCCATGCTCTGGAACAGGTTCGCTAATCGATGTCTCGAGTCGGTAGACTCCTGGTTTAATGACTTGGGCGATCTTGTATGGTCCTTCCAAGTTAGTCCCAAGCTTGCCTGCATTCAGCTCCTTAGTGTTTTCGAACACTTTGTGGAGTACGATATCGCCCAGTTCGAGAGATCGAGACTTGACCTTCTTGTTGTAGTAGCTCTCGATCTGATGCTAATAATTCTGGATGCGGATCAAGGCTTGGTTGCGTCGTTCTTCGATAGCGTCCAAAGCATCGAGCAGCATGTCGCTGTTAAGTTCAATGTTCTGCGGCATTCTTGACCGTCGTAGACTGGTTACATTCACTTTGGCGGGAGCCATAGCTTCGACTCCGTGTGCCATTGAGAAAGGAGTTGATTTTGTTGCTCCACGAGGAGTTGTTCTATGTGACAAGAGAACACCGTCGAGTTCATCGGCCCAGCATCCTTTTTTGAAGTCGAGGCATTTCTTTAACCCGTCGATTATGATCTTGTTGGATGCCTCAGCTTGACCGTTGCTCTGCGGGTACTGCGGACTCGATGTATTGAGTCGGATTCTCCATCTTTCGCAGAACTCTCGAAACTTGTTCGATATATACTGGGAGCCGTTGTCAGTCACTATTTCGTAAGGCAGGCCGTGGCGACAGATGATGTTTTTCCACACGAACCGTTGAACTTCTTTTTCTGTTATGCTAGGGAAAGCTTCCGCCTCGATCCACTTTGTGAAGTAGTCAGTTAGGACTAGGACAAAGTGTTTCTGTCGGGAGCTTGGCATAGGGCCGATTATGTCCATTCCCCATCGCATAAAAGGGTATGGTGCTGTCATCGTCCGTAGCAGCTCTCTCGAGGAATGGATTGTCGAGGCCTGTCGCTGGCATTGGTCGCATCGTTGAGCGTATGCTTCACAATCCGCGTTCACTGTTGGCCAGTAGAAGCCGAGGCTTTTGACTTTTAGAGCGAGTGCTCGACCTCCAGAGTGATTTCCTGCGGCGCCTTCATGCGTTTCGGCCATGACAAGGTCCGTTTCTTCGCCGTTGATTCACTTCAAGAGTACTTTGGTTGCGGTCCATCGATGGAGCTCTCCATCCAAGACGACGTAGTGGACACTCCGTGTCTTGAACCGTCTTGCAATCCATTTCTCGGGAGGTAGCTTTCCATCGACCAGATAGTTGATGAATTATGTCCTCTAGTCGGCAGCTTCAATTTGTTCCACTGCGGGGTCTTCGTCCATGGGGATAGCTTCGGTTATGGGTGCTATGATGGTCCCTTCGTTAGGCGGGAGCTCAATGCTTGGTTTGTCGATCTTGTGGATAGGAATGGTTCGATTCACTTGATCGCGCAGTCTGCTACCCAAGGCAGCGAGGGCGTCGGCGCACACGTTCTCTCCTCTGGGGACTTTGGTGAGTTTGAAGAATTCAAAGTCTTTAGCGAGTGCTTGAACGACTTTAAGGTATGCGTCCATTCGTTCATTGCGAGCATCGTAGTCGCCGCTAAACTGACTGGTAACGAGTTGCGAGTCACAATACGCACTGAGGCATTTTGCTTTGACCGCCTTAGAGTGTCGTAGTCCGGCGATCAACGAATCGTATTCCGCTTTATTGTTTGAAGCGGTGAAGCCGAAACTGAACGACTATCTGATTAACTCGCCTGTTGGTGACTGCAGTTGGACTCCTGCTCCTCATCCTTTGTTTGTTGACGATCCGTCGACATGGAGTATCGAATTTTGACTTGGAAGGATTAGGTCCTTCTTTAGCTCTGGTGCGAGCTCGATCAAGAAGTCAGCGAGGACTTGGGATTTTGCTGCTGTTCGATTTTTGAACACAATGTCATGCTCGCTGAGCTCGATAGCCCACTTCGATAATCGTCTGGACTGGTTGGTGTTCTGCATTACTGTGCAGAGCGGTTGATTTGTCAGTACTTCGATCGTGTGCGATTGGAAGTAAGGACGCAGCTTCCTTGCTGACGTGATAACGGCGAGAGCCATCTTCTCGAGGGTGGGGTATCGAGTTTCCGGGTCGGTCATCCGCTTGCTCGTGTAGAAGATAGGCTTCTGCTCTCCTCGATCCTCTCGGATGAGGACGCTGCTGACCGCGGTAGAGGATACTGCGATATAGAGAGAGAGTCTATCACCGGCTTCAGGTTTGGATAACACGGGAGGAGTCGTAAGATACTGCTTGAGCTGTCCGAACGCCTCTTTGCAATTCTCGTCCCAGACGAAACGCTTGTTTCCGCGCAGTAGCTCGTAAAAGGGGAGACATTTATCTGTGGACCTGGAGATGAAGCGGTACAATGCTACGATTCTCCCCGTCAGTGGCTGGACTTCTCAGCTGTTCTTCGGGCTGGGGAGGTCGAGTATTGCGGTGATTTTCTTTGGATTCGCTTCTATTCCTCGTTGGGTGATGATGTAACCCAAAAATTCGCCTGAAGTAACGCCGAATATGCATTTTGCTGGGTTGAGTTTCATCCCGTACTTGTTCAGTGTTTTGAAGCACTTCTTCAGATGACTTACGTGGTCGACTGCGCGGAACGACTTAACCAGGATGTCATCGATGTAGAACTCCATCGTGTTCCCTAGTTTGTCGGCGAACATTCGATTGACGAGTCGTTGATAAGTCGCGCCGGCGTTCTTTAGGCCAAATGGCATTACTTTGTAGCAGTAGGTCCCCCTATCGGTGATGAACGCTGTTTTTTCTCGGTCATCAGAATGCATCAAGATCTGATTGTATCCTGAGAAGGCGTCCATGAAAGTCAGGAGCTCGTTTTCAGCAGTCCACTCGACCAGTCGATCGATATACGGAAGTGGGTAGCTGTCTCTGGGGCATGCCTTGTTTAGATCGGTAAAATCGATGCAGGCGCGCCATTTTCTGTTTTTCTTCTTGACGACAACTAGGTTGGCTAACCATTCCGGGTATCGTACTTCTGCAATCGAACCGGCTGCGAGCAGTCGCTCTACTTCTTCATTGACGGCTTTGCTTCGCTCGGGGCCAAGCTTGCGTCTTTTCTGGCGAATGGGCTTGATGGTTGGATCGACATTCAACTCGTGGGACGTTATGGCGGGATTTATTCCCTTCATTTCCGAGGTTGTCCAAGCGAAAGTCGACGCATTCTTCTTCTAGAAGTCTAGGATTGTGTGTTGTATTTCTTCGGAGAGGAATGCGCCGACTCGAACTACTTTGCTTTGGTCGGAGTCATCAATTGTGACTTCTAGAATCTCGTCCTTTTTGGGCTGAATCTGTTTCGATATCGCGTTGATGCGAGGATTCGATTGTTGCATCTTCACCATTGCAATCAGTAGGTCGCGTGCGGCCTGCTGGTCTCCTCGAAGTGTCTGCACCAGCCCATTTGGTCCCGGGAACTTCACGCACTTGTGATAGGTTGATGATATTGCCTTCATCGAATGCAACCAAGGGGTTCCGAGGATCGCGTTATATGGGGCCTTCGTTCGGATGACGAATAATTTGACTGTGCGTGTTACTCCGCATGCGTAGACTGGGAGTTTGATTGTTCTGATCATCGTCTCGGAAGCTCTGTTGAATTCCGTGAGGGAGCGAGATGATGGTTTCATATCACGCAAGCCGGCTCCCATCTTATCGAGTGTATCGCGAAAGATCAGATCAACCGAACTG
>NC_027754.1:1588593-1613948 GCF_000695525.1 Brassica oleracea var. oleracea | reverse complement strand
ATCGAGTGTATCGCGAAAGATCAGATCAACCGAACTGCCAGTATCGATCAGAACTTTGGCGACGTCACACTTCGCGATTCCTACTTTGACGAGTAGGGGGTCGTTATGAGGTAGGTGGACGCCGATGGCATCGTCAGGTGAGAAATTGATCGAGGAATTATTCTCAGGTTTTGATGGCCATTTCTTCGAGGTTATTGTTTGTCGTCGGTGGTCCTTGACCGACCGAACCGAGTCGCCGCAAGGAGGCAAGCCTCCCATAATTACGTTTAAGAAGAGAGCGCGCTCGACCCGTCTGTTTCGTAGTTGGACCCTCAGGTCGTTAGACGAGTCCTCGAGGATGGGCTCATGTTTGTCGCCGTTCTTGGCTTTCGTTTCTTCCAACTTTCGTCGTAAGTTGGAACGTTTAGGTCGATTGAGCTTGATCCTGAGGTCTTCTGATTTCGAGTTGAGCTGATCGCGAAGGTCGATGACTCGGGGCTTGAGCTGGGGTCGAACACTGGAGTCTTTGACTCTATTAGCCTTGGACTCTTCGATGATTGAGCGAAGATCGTCCTTAGAGTCGTGCACGTGGTCGATTGTCTGCGACTTTCGCCTGATCTTGTTTCTCAAGTCATTCGACTCTTCTGGTCCACCATTCTCACTCGGTCACTTGCTGGAGTGTTCGTGCGAATCGCGGACTTTGTTGTCCTCTTCTTCATCTGAGGAGGAACTTGGTCGTGCGAGGATGACTTGGACATGTCGACGATTACGAGGTTGCTCTTCTTCGACTTGTGCTTCGCCCTCGTCTTCGTCTTGCTCTTCTGTGTTTAGATAAGCTTGAAATCTAAAGAACCTTGAGGAGCAAGTTAAAAGGCCTAATCCTATTATGTTTGGGAGTTATAATATATTTAGTAGTTATCTAGATATGTTTATCTAATAGGATTAGGAAGTTATAATCTCTAAGGAGATGTCAAAGTGTGACATAACTAGATAGTTTTAGAGATTGAGAATTGTGTGAGCTTAAGTTTTTGAGTTAGTTTTCTTAAGCATTAATAAAGAAGAGTGATTTCTTTATATTGAGTTATCTTTCGATCTCTGAAACAATATTTTGGTATCAGAGCTTAGGAAGAGATGAGTACTGAAATCATACCTTCGACCGTGAAACCTAAAGAAGGAGGAGGATCTTCTTCGATCAAGTGTCCAATGCTTAATGCCACTAATTACACAGTATGGGCAATAAGAATGAAAATTGCTTTAAAAAGGCATAAGGTATGGGAAGCCATCGAAGAGGAGATCAACGAAGGAGATAAGAACGACATGGCCATAGCTCTCTTGTTCAATCCATACCGGAACTGCTGATCTTACAGGTCGGCGAACTCAATACTGCCAAGAAGGTATGAGATGCGATAAAAGCTAGGCATGTTGGAGCTGAAAGAGTAAAGGAGGCACGGCTACAAAACCTAATGAGTGAATTCGAGAGGTTAGAGATGAAAGATACAGAGAAGATTGATGACTTTGGAGGAAAGATATCTAAGATAACATCTAAATCTGCAGCCCTAGGTGACAGCATAGAAGAACCGAAGTTGGTTAAGAAATTCTTGACCAGCCTACCACAGAAGAAATACATTCACATTGTCGCCTCCCTTGAACAAGTGCTAGATCTAAACAACACCAGCTTTGAAGAAATAATTGGTCGTATGAAAGCGTATGAAGAACGCATACATGAAGAAGAAGAAGAAGAAGAACCACAAGAGGATCAGACCAAGCTAATGTACTCAAACGTTGAGAATCAAGTAACACAACCAAATCCTTATTACAACCGAGATTACAACAGGGATTGGCGAGGACGCGGTCGTGGAGGCAGAGGCTACTACAGAGGACGAGGCAGAGGAAGGTATAATGGTGTAAGGGATGCATCAAAAGTCACATGCTACTGCTGTGACAAAGTAGGACATTATGTCACAGATTGCCCCGACTGGTTGTTGAAGCTTCAAGAAACTCAAGAGAATGAAGCTAGTGACACACAAGATGCAGATGACCTCATGATACACGAGGTTGTGTACCTAAACGAGAAGAATTGTAGCCCTGAGAAGTATGAGAGCAACACGGATGCAGATGACATATGGTACTTGGACAACGGTGCAAGCAACCACATGACTGGTGATAAAAGGTACTTCTCGTCTATGGATAACACAATCACGGGAAAGGTGAGATTTGGAGATGACTCAAGAGTTGATATCATGGGAAAAGGAACTATATCTTTCATCGATATGAACGGAGAGGCGAGGAAGATGACTGATGTGTATTTTATTCCGGGCTTAAGAAGTAACGTCACCAGCCTTGGACAAGCTACTGAATCAGGCTGCGACATAAGATTGAGAGGGGATCATCTCACTATGCACGATCAAAAGGGAAAACTCCTTGTGCGAGCAAACAGATCGAAAAACAGACTTTACAAAGTCCATATGGGAATAAGAGAAGCTGCGCAACTATACCTAAGCGAGATAAGTGAGTCTAACAGATGGCATGCAAGGTTGGGACACATAAACGCAGCTACAATGAAGACTATGATACAGAAAGACCTCGTCAATGGAGTTCCCAATGTGAATATCACAAAAGAAATATGTTCATCATGCTTACTTGGGAAACAAGCAAGATTGGTATTTCCGCAGGCCACTTCGTACCGAGCCACTAGAGTACTAGAACTCTTACATTGTGACCTCTGTGGTCCCATAACCCCGAGTACTCTTGCTGGAATCAGGTATATATTTGTTATCATAGACGACCACTCGCGATATATGTGGACGATACTATTAAAACAGAAAAGTGAAGCTTTCGAGAAATTCAAGAAATTGAGACTCGTGGTAGAACAAGAAACAAGAGAGAAGATAACAACTTTCACAATATACAAAGGAGGTGAGTTTGTGTCTAAGGAGTTCAACCTATTCTGTGAAGAAGCAGGAATAAAACGGCATCTAACGGCTCCGTACACTCCACAACAGAATGGGGTTGTGGAGAGACGCAACAGAACAATGATGGA
This sequence comes from Brassica oleracea var. oleracea, assembly GCF_000695525.1. Lineage (NCBI taxonomy): Eukaryota > Viridiplantae > Streptophyta > Magnoliopsida > Brassicales > Brassicaceae > Brassica > Brassica oleracea. The sequence continues at coordinate 1,610,929 of NC_027754.1, read as the reverse complement.
GATGGCAAGAAGTATCTTGAAGCATATGCATATGCCAAATCACTTGTGGGGAGAAGCAACGAGACACGCAACATATCTCATTAACAGAATAGCCACTCGAGCGCTCAAGGATCAAACTCCATATGAGGTCTTCCGTGGACGTAAACCTAACATCAACCACCTTCGGATATTCGGATGCATTGCTTATGCAAAGAATGATCAAAAACATCTGAGGAAACTTGATGATAGATCTCGCATGCTTGTTCATCTTGGAACATAACCGGGGTCAAAAGCGTATAGACTCCTCGAACCTGAGACACCGAAGATAGTGGTGAGCCGTGATGTCATATTTGATGAGACAAAAGGTTGGAACTGGAAGAAACAGAGTACCGACGACAACTATGGAGAGTTTGTTATCACACTTGGAGAGTTTGGTAACCACGGAATCCCTAATACAGAGGATGCTCCACAGCTCAAGGGTAATAGTGAAGCTACAGACGTTAAGACTAATGAGATCACCAGCCACGTATCTAATGACGTTGAGGACGAGAGTGGTAGCGATACGGAAGTCGAGATAGCACCACTAAGAAGAAGTGAAAGACAAACAACGAAACCAAAGTATCTAGATGATTATGTTCTGTTCGCAGAAGAAGAAGGAGAGATGCTGTTGCTATGTCTGAATAATGAGCCGAGGAACTTCTTGGAGGCAAGTGAATTGAATGAATGGATAGAAGCATGCAAAGACGAGATAGGGTCAATAAAAAAAATGAAGTTTGGAGCTTAGTTGATCTTCCTGTTGGAGCTAAACCTATTGGAGTGAAATGAAGGTCATATATTTTATCTAGGAGACAGCTTGATCACGTGGAACTCACACAAACAAGATACGGTTGCCTTGTCTTCTTGTGAAGTGGAATTTATGGCAGGAACTGAAGCCGCAAAGCAAGCCATATGGTTACAAGATCTACTGAGCGAGGTGACAAAGAAACCGGTTGAGAGAGTTGCTATCATGTTCAATAATCAGTCTGCAATTGCGCTCACAAGAAACCCAGTATTTCATGGCAGAAGTAAGCATATCCATTCAAGATATCACTTTATAAGGGAGTGTGTTGAGAAGGGATTAGTAAAGGTTGAACATGTATCAAGCGACAAGCAAAAGGCTGATATATTGACTAAGTCTTTGGGAAGAATCAAATTCAAGGAAATGAAGAAGCTCATAGGAATGCAAGACTTCTTCATAGGAATGCAAGATTTGGAGAAGAAAGATTTCAAGCTTAAGGGGGAGAATGTTGAGATAAACTTGAAATCTAAATAAACTTGAGGAGCAAGTTAAAAGGCCTAATCCTATTATGTTTGGGAGTTATAATATATTTAGTAGTTATCTAGATATGTTTATCTAATAGGATTAGGAAGTTATAATCTCTATATAAGGAGATGTCAAAGTGTGACATAACTAGAGAGTTTTAGAGATTGAGAATTGTGTGAGCTTAAGTTTTTGAGTGAGTTTTCTTAAGCATTAATAAAGAAGAGTGAGTTCTTTATATTGAGTTATCTTTCGATCTCTGAAACAATATTCTGGCTTGTCATCCTCTGCGCGTTTGGGTCGGGCTCCGGCCTTGTCTTGATTCTTCTGAGCCTTCTTTTCTTTGTTTTTGCTCCAGCTCTTGGTGTTGTTTAGCCTAGGCTTGGGAAGCTCGACGTTGACTGTTCCATTTTCGTAAGATGAGAAGAGGGCATCGACCAGATGCCTGCAGTTTCTCATATCGTACGCCTTGGACTTATGGTAGCTGCACCATAGGTTTGGCTCAGTCGAGCCAGGATTTGAAGTTGAAGGCGCCGAAGAGGTTTGCGGCTTCTCGTCGTTCTCCCAGACGTTCCAACCTTTCTTGCGCACGACGACAGTCGATCCCGGGGGCGGGTTTTAATCTTCGACAACATAGACGAAGCTTTTCTGCTGATTACATTTGTTGCCAGTGGCGTGCTGTCGGGGTTCTTGGTGTGCCTCAGAAGCTTTTGGAGCAGTCATCAGTTTAGCGGCCACATTCATTTTCTTGAGTATCGCTGATGTGTCTTCTTCCATTCGGAATAAGTTGTTCGATCTCGCGATAGCATCCTGAAGCGATTTGGTGGGGTTTCTGTAGAGATCCTCGCGAAACAGGGACTTGAAGTAGAGGGTGTTCACCAACGCATCAATGACGATGTTTTCGGGGACATGCACCTTTGAAGCGACAGCTTTGAACTTTTCCATGTAGTCACGGAGGCTCTGGTTTGCTCCCTGAGATAGGTTCCAAAGGTCGGATAGGGTCGCTCCTTGTCTCGTAAACATGATGTACTGCTTGAGGAATGCGGACGTCAAGTCGTGAAATTCGTTGATGGAGTCTCGTTCCAATCCAGTGAACCACCCGAGATCTGGTCCTTGAAGACTCTCGACGAAGAGCCGACAATAGCCAGCGTCTCTTTCCTCATCGGTAAAGTTAGTTCGACCCAGCGCGATGTTGAAAGTGGTGATATGGTCAGTCGGTTCTGCCTTTCCGGCAGAAGTCAGAAGGCGGATTTTCTCGGCTGGTCGGTACCGTACGTCGGTGATTCGCCGGAAAAAGGGGGTTTTTAGGGTTTCGGCGAGGACGCGTTCAATCAACAGCGCCGAAGTAGGTCCTTCGAGCAACCGGTCTTTCATGTCCAGGAACGACTGCTTAAGCTCGGCGAGTTCCCGGACGGTGACGAGATCTACGCCGCCGGGTGTTTGAACCTGGACGGCGTTTGTGTTCGTCGTGTTTTCTTCGCCGGCTGTTCGCTAAGTGTCAAACAGCTGTTTTCGGACTGTCGTAGCCGGATCTCCTGAGTTTCCGGCCAAAGGAGCCAAGATGGCGGCGATGGCGGCGAGTTGCTCGGTCGTCACCTTCTGGACGGCGTCTTGCTGCGCCATCCTCTCGAGTATGGTGTCTGCGAAGGCCGCTGCTGTCGGAGCGCCTTCAGTCGTAGGTGACTCGTCGTCGGACGGCGAATCGGATCGAGCCATGATCTTTGCTGACGCTACTTTGTCTGCCCCAAGATGGGCGCCAACTGTTTGAACCGAGACTGTCGATAAACTAGTAAAGAGAAAATGACGAGTTCTCGTCGGTGGGTCAAGACAAAGACGTGTTTTATTAGATCAAGTGAATGTTCAGTCGTGTTACAAGGAGGGGAAAACAAAGAAATGGACCGGCGAAAGCTGGTTCGCCGAAGAATACAAGTCGACGAGAATAGAGAAATGAAACCCTAGTTTCTAGCCGAAAGTATGTGATGTAGAAATTTGCGGATCCTTTGATCGTTGCCTTTCCCTCTCCTTTTATAGACGCGTTCTCGTTAACCTAATTTGCCGTGACTTAATGGGCCTCCTCGACGATTGGGCCGAGGTGTCGGGCCGCTAATTCGAGTCGCCGAGCCGACAACTTCCGGTTGCTCGCTTTGTTGGCTAAAAACAGTCTAGAGTCGAGCCGTTGCTGGCTCGCGAGTCGACGAGCCGAGTTTCTTTGTGTGATCATGTGTTTGGGCAATTATCTTGTGGGCCTTTTGGGAAGGCCAGGCCCCATACCCAACAACAATCTTCTTCACAACATCTTTCTTAAAACCGATTCAAGCTCTCGACTGCCTCTAGACGGCCGTCGTTCACGGAAGTCCACCTTCGTTGAGATTGCCGAGACTATAAACCCCGTCCAACAAAGATATTCATGTTTCGTACGAATGAACAATTGATGTTACTCGCACGAACAGAAGATTATCAGGTATGATTCAATAACAAACCCAACCGTTGCTTCTCTCTTACCAATTTATTTTGAAAAAAAACTAACCTCCTGCGACTGTTAAATTGCAGATATTGTTGGCGAATTAAGGGGCATCAAAACCATCTGGAACAATGAAACCCATAACGTTATAATGGAGATCCTAAGAATTGAGAGGTATGGAACACCTGAACCATTTTATGTACGTAAATTGGATTCATAGATGTAGCTTTTGTTTTTAGCATGTTTCATCACAGAACACCTAACTAAGTTCTGTGATCACGTGAAATCCCAACTAATAAAACTTTGATTAATAAGACTTAGCTATGTTGCTTCTAACATAAAAAATCAATAATGATGTGTATGCTCTTCTTTACATATCCTACATGCTTATAACTGATATTAATGATGAGTTTGGATCATCAAAACTAGGATGAGAATGAGAAAGCAAGCTTTCCATGAAGAGTTTCAGAGAAAAAAAGGAATAGTTTGTAATAAAGATACAACCCCGCACAACTTATGGTAATGTGTTAGGATTTTTGCCAAATGTGTTAGGATTTTTGCCATAACACAGCTTACTAAATTTTTTTTTGGAAACAGGAAGCATCTGTTGAAGACATAAATGCTAGATCACTGCCACAAAACTTAAAGGATTTAGTACGCAGAACCTACACTTTCAAGTTAAAGCTGTTCGAATTCAACTTCTCTTCTAAACATCAGTCTTTTACCATAGCAAGAATCTTTGATGACAATGAACGTCAGCCCCTGAAAACTTTGCGGTACATGTATGTGCCACCCATTGTCTATATGTGTACTCGTCTCACTCTATTTAGTTCTCCGTTTTTTTTTTTTTGAATTGTCTATGCACAGAGAGGAACCATTGCTCTGGAGCTGTGAAAACTAAGGCCTCCATTGTGCGACCAGAGAAGCCCCTAAGACCAACGGTGGGATTGATGTTGTTGGGATGGTTGAAGGAACTGCAGCTGCCACTCCAACTTTACCTGCTCACATGGAATTAAGGCTGACATGATTCCTCTTCCTGAAGAGGTGTGCGCTGGGAATTCCATTGACTATAAGACAGATGTTGGAAAAGAACAGTATGAAAAGTAAGTCATTCTGAAACTAATATTACATATCCACCACATCGTGTGCATCAAATATATTGCTCTATGAATTCCTCTTACATTTTCTGTCCTGTCACTTTTATCTTCCTGCAGGTTGGTTGGGGATGACACAAACTAGACTGTCTCTTCATCTAAGCTTCTTCATGCACAGAAAATAGAACCTCTTATCGTTCTGAGCTCAACTGATACGTTATCACATCTGAACCTCAGGTCAACGTATAAAAATCTATATAAAGTTACTCTTTAAGTTGTCCATTCTAATTGTTGTTGTTCTATTATTGATTACAGATAATAGAGTTCCTCTGTACGCCAAAGTTACTGGAATTCAGGCAAATTCAGGCAGAGAAATGATGGTGTTATATTGGTTGCTCAAAATGTTCGAAGAAGCTCCAGCGAAATGTTGTGTCTGAGACACCCCGCAAATGTTTGAGACAAACGACTGTTGTTAGTTTATTTCACTATGTATCTCTACAGACTCAGAGGTTTGTATTGACAAGCGTTTTCATAGAAGAACAATATGCATTTACAAAACATCTTCCTTATTGTTTTCTCTTTTTTTAACAAATCCTTATTGTTTTCATATCGTTACAAACATTGAATACGTTCCTGCAATTCTTCTGTGGTTTTTTCTTCATGGGTCTACATTCCCGTCACTAGAAATATATAAAAATTACAAATATATAATCCAAATGTTAACACAGCCCGCATGTAGCAAAAAATTTCTTTAAAAAAAATATGTACTCATGTATAGGCCCGTCTCAGTTGTAGATGGGGCCCTGTGCTGAAAAAAAAATTTGGGGCCCTTTTAAAGAGAGAAAAAATATTAGGGGCCTTTTTCCTTAAGAAAAAAAAACAATTTAAAAACATTTTGGGTCTTAATTTAGGAAATTTTAAAAAAAAATTGTAATGGGCCTGTGTAAATGTGCTCCCAGCACATGCACATGGCCGGGTCTGCTCATGTATAACACTATCCCAAAATATCCAAAATACACGTAAAAGATGGTATATTAATGTTATGCAAAGGTAATTTCGAAAAAGGAAAAGAATATTTGAATAAGTTATTCTGAGAAAATAGTCAATTCAGGTCCGAATAATGTTGGACCATGATTAAGAATTCATTTACTGGATTTCAAAGTATTTAACCAATACATCTACAATGAAACCCCTAACAAACAGACTGTCACATCCTGAATATGGACAAAACATGCGAGGATTGTTACTAATTTAAAAGGATGAAAAATTTGTTATCTTCATTCGAATAATATAATTACAAAACAAACACATGCATTTACATGTTTTTCTTTTGGAACATCAACTTTAATTTATGTTTTAAGTTTAACCATATTTACTTTGGTGCAACTATCAACTATTTTTTCTATTTTTATTGAATTGATCAGTGAAACCACTTATATTATTCCTCTTTGACATAAGCAATTTTAAAATAAAATAATATACTAATGTCTCTGACCACTATCAAATAGATCAAAAAATTAAATTCATTAGAGAATAAAACATACGAACCCTAACGCCGGAATACTACTAGTCTTTTTATGAAGCACACATTTGAACATAATTAACTCACAATTTTTATTTTGATAGTTTGTTGAATTTATAAGATAAAAATTACAACTTTTGTTTGATTCTTATTAAGCCATAATGAATTGTCCAGCAATAATTAATTAAATTCCAGTTACGAAAAAAAAAAGAAGAAGTAAATTTATCTTTGGATTCAGAAATGCAAAAGCTCCATGATACGTCCAGTCGTTCATCAATAATTTTATGGTCGAAATTAACTGCAATTGTACTTACTGAAACATAATGGATTCATCAAAGGAATCACTAATGAACAAATCAAAGAAAAGTATTAAAGAGTGGAAAAACCTGATCTTTGTCCTTTTAATCCCCTTTGACTCGACTGGAAATTCACAACGTGTGATCGTAGTTATGGGCTTTCCAAGAGAATAATTTTGCTTATGCTCCATCCCATCTCTCCAAACTATCATTTCCAGGGTCTCTAAATCAATAGATAGAAGAAGTTTCTAAGTTAGCTATATTGAAATGATCTAAAATAGAATTTTGTCACTGATGGATTTTTTAATATTAATTCATGCTATAAATAATAAAACGCTTTGAATGCTGAAAATGAAGAACCGTAGAGATCAAAACTGATAGTGGAGATGATAGAAATAATGAAAAAAACATAAAGTAAATGAGTAGATCAAAATTTATATGAGAAAAAAAAAACAGTTTGAAATCATGCTAAATTAATTTTGAACGTGGGCGTAATATTTTGAGAAAAGTTAGGATGAGGTTGCTGAAATTTAGGGGTTCATGAGAAATTTGTTTAAATCAATTTTTTATTAAGTTTTTATTCCATTTTTAAAAGCATTTTCCAAAAGTCAAAATTTTATTGGGGAAGTGACTTGTGCTTTAGTATATAAATGATATATATATATATATATAAATCTACAATTAAATATAGAATTTGAAATGTATAATTTTGTATAACTATTATTTTAACATACAATTTATAAATTTCATATAAAAATATTAAGTTAAGAAAGGAATATAAATCTTTATAAATTACAATTTTCTAAATTTAAGGTTTTACAGAAACATTTTAGCAAATTTTAAAAATTTATAGAACATATAATTTCACTAATATTTATTTTCACTTTATATTAAGTAAAATATATTTTGTAAACAAACTTTTATAGTTTTTCTAGAAGTGGATAACATATCTATAAATATACATCGCAAATATCTGTAAAATTTATGGATATCCGGTTTTTTGAATATCCATATATTTTTGAATCAAAACAAATCGAAAATTTACATATCGCTAAAATATGAAGTAAGTCATATAAATACTGAAAGTCCCATATATATTAATTGAGAATCATTTAAAAATTGTAACATATATTTTGTACTAATTACAAAAGAGACTTGAAGATGTGTCATTTAATTAAAATGTCAATTTGGCTTATGTGCCAGCATAAGAATCAATTGAATAATTTGTAGGTCCAAAATCCAGTTTCCAAGGAACATTATATTAACAATTTTTGTATCCTTCTTCATTTTTGTTTATTTTTATATTATTAAAAGAAATTAAAAATCACACTAAACATTTAATTTGGATTTTTTATTATATGTTATATTTTGAATTTTTTTAAATGACTTTAAATTACAAAAATGTTAAAACTTCCTTTGAAAATTTTGTGATTAATGACTTAATTGTTTTTGTTATAGCAAGATACAATGATCATAAAATCGTATTAATATGAATTTTTATTTAATTGATATTCATATTAAATAATATATATATATATATATATATTAATATTGATTGAATTATATGTTAATTTTGAAATTTGCATCGAAAAAATATCACATCGAAAATTTTGGGATTAATGGTTTAAATGTTTTGTTACATCAAATATACAAATGTTAATAAAAGCATATGAGTATGAAGTCTCAAGAATAAATATTTATATTAAAATATACTATATATTTATGTCAATATCATTGAAATATAATTATATACCATATAAAGTAAAATAAAATGATTATTTAAATTTATTTACCATAAATATATTGTAACTAAATAAGAGGTATTATGTTGATTTATCTGATTACTCTAATCTCCTATATATAAATTGAGAAACAATTCAGCATGTGTAAGGTTTTATTAATTGATATTGTTCGAAAATCTTACAAGAAATCGATACAACTAAGATTTATTTAGAAGCTATTGAAATCACCAAGCGAGAACATGGATTGCACAAAAAAATTGATTTCCTAACTCTAACCCTCTTTCTATTTGTCACAACACCAACATAGAATATTTGAAAGTGTCTATTGACAATCTGAAATGTATTTTTTTTTAATTTCAGCTCATTGTTTTCCTTAAATGGTCCCAAAACAGTTTTTAATGATTAACTAAATGGGTCACATACATAATAAAAAAAAAATATGGTTAAAAAATTTATTGCATACCCAAAATCAATATGAGCCATTATCATTTTCGTTTAAAATTTTGTCAGGGAAAAAAAATCCAAATAGAAAAAAACTAAACCAAAACCGAACCAAAAAAATAGTACTGAATTTTAACAAAATTGGTTACATAGAGAACCAGAACCAAACCCGATCCTAATCGATAATTTCGGGTATCCGAACCAGATTATATACTTAAATATATTAATTATTTTTAAATTTAATATCCAAAAGAATATACAAAATATATAAGATGTTTTCAAGTTGTCCAAATACTTGAAAATTTATAAAAATAGTTATATGTATATGTTTAAAATAGCTTGATGATACTTAGAAGTTGATTGTTTTCAGTTTTTGAATTAATTTTTGGTTTTTGATTTTCTAAAATCTAGTTTTGATCCAATCATGATTTTAACAAAGTAGATTCCCTAATTTTTAGGGAAACTAGTTTTTTCATTGTTTTACTGTGTTATGTATAAAAGCTAAAATCCACATTTTTTTAGTTTCTACCCACGAAAACCATTTTGTTTTTTTTTCAAACAATATTAACTTTAGGAAAAAATCTACTATCTATATTTATTATACAAAGCACATGAATAAAAATAGAAAATAACAATATTATTCTTTAAAAATTAAGTTATTGGATTTTTGTTTAGGTGAATTATTTATTAATTATTTATTTAATATTATACGTTTATTACATTGTAACTTTATTTTTTATATAATATATGACATTTAGTTTTATGTTAAATGTTTGAATTACATAAATTTTATGTATGACTTCCATTTTTAAAATATAATTATTTTAATTTTGTTCCTATAAATATAATTATTAATTATCTAGAACTAGATGTGCTTTAAATTCATTTATTGATAAGTATTTTGTAATATTTTAATTTGATAATTTTATTAAAATTTATCATATTTTAAAAATATAAGTAAATTTTATTTAATTTGTTTAAAAAGCTTAACAATTAATTTTGGATTTTCTTGGCGATATAAATTAAATATGTATTTAATATCTAACTATTAGTTTTTATTTAATGATATATTTTAAATAAATTTTAAAATAAGATTTTATTTTCATAATAATACTATTTTTTATTTTTATTGTTTTCAAAATAATATTTTATTATTAATAATATTATAGTTGAAAAGTAAAAAGCAAAATCTAAAATTACCATTCAAGTTTTTGAAAAGCCAAAATCTTCAGAAAAATCAAAAACCCAAAATTAAAAACCAAAATCAAAAATCTAAAAATTAAAATCCAAAAACCAAAAACTAAAATCCAAAAACCACTTAAACAATCATCACCTTAATATACCTAAAATACTTAAAATATCTATTGATTTTCTATCCAAATATTTAATCTAAACCAATTTTTAGCTTAAGTTTAAGTATTTTGGCATATATTATTTAAATGTATATGCTATAAATTATTTTTATTTTTAGATTTTGAAATATTTAAAGTATATATGAACTTTAATTTTTGAAAAAATAAATAAATAAGTTATCTGAACCCAAACCCGAACTAGATCCGCAAAGATCAGAAGCGAACCAAACCCGCAAAGATCCGATTCGAACCGAACCAAATGGTACTCGAATGCCTACCTCTAATCAAATGTAAAAAAAATATTGATAACAAAATGTATATTGTTTATAATATTTTAGTACAATATATTTTTAAAAAATTCACTACGTGCTGGATGCATATTATCATCTAGTTAGGGTAGTATTCAATTCGTACCCATCCTTAATTCCTTAATCATTAGTGGGAGCCGAAAATGCCAAAAAAAAAATCAATCATAGAAATACAGGCAAGAGAATAATAAATCAAAGACCATATCGTTTTTCTCATCTTGATCTGTAGATTTTTCTTTGTTTCCTTCTTTCCATAAAAGTGGTCAGAGAGTTACAAAATTTTCATCCAAGTTATGGTAGTATCAATTCGTATCCATCCTTTTAATTCCTTAATCATTAGTGGGAGCCGAAAATGCCAAAAAAAAATCAATCATAGAAATACAGGCAAGAGAATAATAAATCAAAGACCATGTCGTTTTCTCATCTTGATCCGTAGATTTTTCTTTGTTTCCTTCTTACCATAAAAGTGGTCAGAGAGTTACCAAACTTTCATCCAATCAGTCAATCGTTTGGATCTTCTTACTTAAGATACGATTATTCAGGATATATACAAACATTCATTTGTTTGACTATGAATATTTTCCCCATTTTATACTGTTTATCTATTATTAATAGAGACAGTGTCTCTCTCCCACACCCACACCCACACACAACACTCTCGAGTAGTCTCACTTTTCCACCTCACTTTCCCGCGAAAATGACGAGATCACATCTTTGCCTCCTCTGTCTCCTCCTCTCCCTAGTGAATTTCGCGGCTTCTCAAGACGATGCGACGATCATGCAATCCCTCAAATCTACTCTTCATCTCACACCAGACGTGGACTGGTCGAACCCTGACCCTTGCAAATGGACCAGCGTCCAATGCGACGGAAGCAACCGCGTGACGAGGATCCAGCTTAAACAGAAAGGGATCAGCGGCACTCTCCCTCCGGATCTCCAGAAACTTTCCGAGCTCATCGTCCTCGAGTTATTCTCCAACAAAATCTCCGGCCCGGTTCCTGATCTCTCGGGACTAACGCATCTACAGAGGCTGAATCTACATGACAATCTCTTCGATTCGACGCCGGCGAATCTCTTCTCGGGGATGAACTCGTTGCAAGAAGTGTACCTCGACAACAACCCTTTCGCTTCTTGGGAGATTCCAGAGACTATTAAAGAAGCCACGTCTCTCAAGAACCTCTCTCTCGTCAACTGCAACCTCGCGGGTTCGATTCCTGATTTCTTCAGCTCCCAGACGCTCCCAAGCCTCGTTTCTTTGAAGCTATCTCGCAATAATCTGCAGGGAGGGTTGCCTTCCAGCTTCGGAGCTTCCTCGTTACAGCAGCTCTATCTCAACGGACAGAAGCTATTCGGGTCTATCTCCGTGTTACAGAAGATGACTTCTCTCGTCGAGGTTGATCTGCAAGCTAACACCTTTTGGGGTCCCATCCCTGATCTCTCTGGTTTACAGTCTCTCAGGTTGTTCAATGTAAGAGAGAATCAGCTCACTGGTCTTGTCCCACCGTCCTTTACTGGTCTCAAATCGCTTACTGTCGTGAATCTGACTAATAACTGCTTTCAAGGACCGACTCCGTTATTCGACAACTCAGTCGCTGTTGATGTAATAGCCAACACGAATAGCTTCTGTCTGGATACTGCTGGTGCTCCGTGTGATCCTCGCGTCGAGGCCTTGCTTTCTGTAGCTGAGTCGTTTGGATACCGGGTGAAGCTAGCCAAGAGTTGGAAAGGGAATGATCCGTGTGGCCGTAGCTGGCTTGGGATTACTTGTTCTGGAAGTAATGATGTTACGGTGGTTGATCTTGGGAGGCAGGAGCTCACGGGTACGGTATCTCCGAGTTTTGCTAAGCTTACTTCCTTGGAAACCATCAATCTTTCTAATAACCAACTCACCGGGAGTATACCGACAGAGCTTACCACTTTGCCTAGGCTTAGGACACTCGATGTGTCGAACAACGATATCCATGGTGATGTGCCCAAGTTCAGCGCAAGTGTGACTGTGTTGACTACTGGTAACGTTAACATCGGACCTGTCTCACCGACTGGTTGGAAATCCTTCAGAAATAGAATATAGATCATTTTTTGAAAAGCACATTTAAAAACTAAATTAAATTAATAAAGGAAATTGAAAATTTGACCTAGTTGTACTACACCCACGTGTTCTTTCTTTATCTAAAATTATAAATCAAATTACCTACTAGAGGATTCCAACTCCACCTCTTTTTTTACTTTTTGTTTTATTTGAAAGTAAGTTTTGCTTTAACCTTACTCCATTTTTTTGCTTCAAAATGAACTAATGAACATTGTTGTTTCAAATTTAAAAATCTACTGTACATATCTTCATTTATTTGAAGATGAACTTTTTCGTTATAAATTGATCCTCAACTTTTATTTAATCTTATCTTTTGACGAAATATACTATATGCTTTAATATAATTCAATTAATTTCAAAATTTTGACTATTAATTTTATCTAAACAGGTGTTTATATCAAAAAACATATGAATATTTGTTTTAAGAACTTTTTTTAACTCGATTTAAAAGAATCAAAGATAAATAAGCTCATTTTTTACTCTAAACATTTTTGTTAATCAGTTGTAGAAAAAAAATTATATATATGGTTTTTTTATACAAATTATGATGCTTTGTATTTGTTTATCCATGTTATGTAATAAATTCATTCTATGAGAATATTAAATTTATATGAAATAATAATTATGTTGGATTATTGTTAAAACAAAATAGTTAGGCAAAATAAGTAAATTTAAAAAAAAGTATAAGGTGTCTATTAGTAATTAATGATAAAGTGGAGATGAAATATATTTGGAATATTTTTTTTATAAGAAAGCGATGAAACAAATCATTGAAGTGATTGTTACTTCATTTTTAAAAAAAAAGAATTTTTTAAGATAAAAATGTGAAGCTAACCATTGGAGATGCTCTAAATACCAAACAACATGCACACAAATACAAAGTTTGCGGATAACGAGTTCAAAAGAAAAGCTAAAAAGGTAAAAGTTAAAACTAAATGAAAATTTTGATTTATGTTGTAAACTTAAGGATTTAGAATCTGTAAGTTCTTGTTATTATTAATCAATCATAAGGTGCCCTTATATATGAGAGTTACAAAGAGATAAAAGGAAAGAATACAAATATGGAAAGTGTACAAATACAAGGAAAAGTAAACTAGGGTTTCTCCTTCTCTAAGCCGCCTCTCTCTCTCTCCTGCGGCCGCCCCTCTCTCTCTCTCTCCACAAGGAAAAAAGAAACTAGGGTTTCCCCTTTACTAAGCCGCCTCTCTCTCCTGCGGCCGCCTCTCTCTCCTCTCTCTCTCCTGCGGCCGCCTCTCTCTCTCTCTCTAGGTATTGGGGCGGTTATGGACATCCACAATGTGATTTATAACACTCCCCCTTGGATGCCATAACCATACAGGGATTGTAATACGCTTTGGATGTTGCCTCATTAAAACCTTACCAGGAAAAACCCAGTGGGACAAAACCATGGTGAAGAAAAAAGGGTACAACACGTACTACTCCCCCTGTTCTGATCATCACTGAAGATCTTTCAATCTACGCATCTCAATCTGATGCGTGAGCTTCCTGAACGTGCAAGTCGGAAGTGCTTTGGTGAACAGGTCGGCTGAGTTGCCACTGGAACGTACTTGGACCTCTCCAGCCTTTTGCAACTCGTGAGTGAAGAAGAACTTGGGCAAAATATGCTTTGTCCTGTCTCCTTTGATGTAGCCGTCTTTGAGCTGAGCAATGCACGCAGCATTGTCCTCATACATCACGGTCGGTTTCTTGCACTCGGCCATCCCACAATCTGATCGTACATGTTGGGTCATCGACCTCAACCAGACGACCTCGCGGCTGGCCTCATGAATGGCCAATATTTCCGAGTGATTAGATGAAGTGGCCGCGACCGTCTGTTTCATGGAACACCATGATATGGCCGTACCTCCATGTGTAAAGACATATTCTGTCTATGATCGAGCATTGTGTGGATCTGATAGATAGCCTGCATCAACAAAGCCAACTAAACCATCTTTGTTATGGTTAGTATAAAATAGACACAAATCTTTCGCTCCTTGCAGGTAACGAAGAACATGTTTTATCCCGTTCCTATGCCTTTGGGTCGGACATGAGCTAAACCTAGATAGTAGGTTCACGGCAAAGCATATATCAGGCCGTGTGTGACTTACCAAGTCCATTAAAGCTCCTATGGCACTAAGATATGGCACTTCGGGACCTAGGACTTCTTCATCGTCCATCTTGGGATGAAATGGATCAGTGTCCAGGCCAAGAGACCTAACGAACATGGGACTGGGCAGAGGATGGCAATCGACCATATTGAACCTCTTGAGTACCTTTTCTGTATATGTCATCTGATGCACAAAGATTCCATCATTTATGTACTCAAGTTGTAATCCCAAACAGAATTTCGTTTTTCCTAGATCTTTCATTTCGAATTCTTTCTTAAGGTATTCAACCGTTTGGGAAATCTCTCCAGAGGTTTCTAGGATATTCAGATCATCAACATATACAGCTATGATCACGAATCCTTTATTTTTGAATTTCTTTATGAAGATACATGGACTGATTGGATCATTTCTATATCCTTCTTTCACTAGGTACTCACTCAGTCGATTGTACCACATTTGACCGGATTGTTTCAGTCCATAAAGAGATTTATTCAAATACAATGTTGTTCTCGAGAACTCTCTTTACTTTTCAATTCGAAACCTTCTGGAACTTTCATGTAAATTTCATCATCCAGTGGACCATATAAATATGAGGTTACTACATCCATTAACCGTAGGTTTAAGTTTTCTCTTATGGCCAGACCTCATAATCTATTACTGGTCTTTGTGAGAATCCTTGTGCAACAAGCCGTGCTTTATATCTAACGACATTACCATGTTTGTTTCTCTTTCTCACAAAGAGCCACTTATGGCCGACTGGTTTAACATCATAAGGTGTTCGGACTATTGGTCCAAAGACATCTCTCTTCTTTAAAGAGTTTAACTCCACGTTTATAGTTTCTTTCCATTTGTTCCAATCTGATCGATGAGTGCACTCATAAATAGACGTGGGTTCATGATCCTCGTTTAAATCCATAAGTTCAAGTGCTACCTTGTATGCAAATATATCATCGATGTCGACATCCTTTCGGTTCCATTATATCCCAGACAAGACATAGTTTATTGAGTTCTCATTGTTATCAGGAACTCCAGTACCATGAATCTTGGTGTCCCAAGAATCATTGTTTGGTACATCAGAGCCGGCCACATCAAGGGCATCAGGGTCGACCATGGCCGTGTCATGGGGTTTCGGATCGGTCGCGGCCGTGTCTCGGATATCATGTCCCTCGGTTTCCATTTCAGCACCTTTCTTTGTTTTCCGAGGGTTCTTATCTTTGGAACCTATTGGTCTACCACGTTTCAAACGTTGTCTAGACTCTGTAGCAACTTGATTGTGTCCCTCTTGAACATCAATTCTTATTGGTGCAATAGCAGTTGGCATGTATGACTTAGTCACACTTTTCGGAACCTATTGGTCTACCACGTTTCAAACGTTGTCTAGACTCTGTAGCAACTTGATTGTGTCCCTCTTGAACATTAATTCTTATTGGTGCATTAGCAGCTGGTATGTATGACTTAGTCACACTTTTCAGGTCAGCAAAGGAATCTGGCAATTGATTAGCTAGCTTTTGTAAATGTATGATCTTTTGAACTTCTAGATCACATTCTTGAGTTCGAGGATCTTGCCAAGATATGGATGTTTGATTCCAAGTAATTTCTTTTACCATTTTACTGCTATCTCCCCCTAATGTTGGATGTTCGGATTCATTAAAATGACAATCCGCGTATCTGACCTTAAACAAATCACTCGTAGTTGGCTCAAGATACTTTATAATAGTGGGAGAATCAAATCCAACATATATCCCCATCCTCCTTTGAGGTCCCATCTTTGTTCTCTGTGGTGGAGCAATTGGAACATAAACGGCACAGCCGAATGTCTTAAGATGGGAAATGTCTGGCTCATGACCCGTAAGCAATTGTGATGGGGAATACTTATGTTCACTAGACGGCCTGATGCGTATGAGCTCGGCCGCGTGAAGGATGGCGCGTCCCCATGCTGAGACCGGAAGTCTCGACCTCATGAGTAATGGTCGAGCTATGAGCTGTATACATTTTATAAATGATTCAGCCAAGCCGTTCTGTGTATGTACATGTGCCACGGAGTGTTCCACATTTATACCCATGGACATAAAGTAATCATTAAACACTTGGGAAGTAAACTCACCAGCATTATCAAGACGTATAGTCTTTAAAGGAAAATCTGGAAAATGAGCTCGTAATTGAATTATCTGAGTAAGTAACCTGGCAAATGCCAAGTTTCTGGTCGAGAGTAGACAGACATGCGACCATCTAGTGGACGCATCTATGAGGACCATGAAATATCGAAATGTTCCTCTAGATGGGTGAATTGGTCAACAGATGTCTCCTGGAATTCTTTCCAGAAAGTTTATCATTTCCTTAGTGACTTTAACTGGTGATGGCCTAGAAATGAGTTTCCCTTGGGAACAAGCAACACACGATAGGTGCTTAGGGATAATTCGTTTCTCTTTCAGGGTATGGACGTTAGTGTTCAGGATCAGTTTACGCATCATGGTCGAACCGGGATGGCCAAGCCGGTCGTGCCATAGAGTGAAATTGTCGATTGCCTCTTTCTTAAAAGTGGCATTGGCCTCGATCATACTGACTTTAGCATGGTAAAGACCAGTAGATAGTGCGGGTATGGATTCTAAAACTTTCTTATTGCCATGGACGGTTTCAATGATCTGAAGGGATTCTTTGTTTCCTTCGCCCGCGGTTTCAATATGAAAGCCATTCATTCGAATGTCTTTAAAGCTTAATAGACTTCTCTTAGATTTGGGTGAATACAAGGCATCTGATATCTCAAGATGTGTACCCATAGGCAACAGGATGTACAGGATGTTGGCCTGGCCGTGACCCTCTATGAGACTAGCTATAACCGCAATGGTGGAGATGTTGGCATTTTTCATAGTTAGGTTTATGAAGTATCTCTTGTCTTTTAAGATCGTGTGGCTTGACCCACTGTCCACAACGAGTATATCCTTGTTCTCGTTCATTTCTAAAACAAGATTCAAAGGATGTTACTTAGAGACTTCATTTATAAAAATCATTCATTTATTATTAGGTTGTAATAAGTTCAAAGAAATGACAACATAGAAATGAAAAACACCAAAGCAAAGAACACATAATTTAGATTGCAAATGTCGAAATCAATCTTCAGTCTTTAAGACAATATGAAGTTTCATAGTCCATAAGATCGTATTTTTCATGATCGAAGTCATTTTCATCATCTTGATAGGTCATATGGGCTTTTGGATTCTTCCCTTTCAAACTCTCTTGATAGAGGTTAACTAGATGCTTGGGAGTCCTACAAGTCTTAGCCCAATGATTACTCATTCCACACCTATGGCACACAGATTTATTTGATTTGGTCGAGTGTTGGGGTTTGAATGAAGATCCACGGCCGCGACCATGACCTCTTCCAAATGAGCCACGGTCACGCCCATGGTCTCTACCATGTTGATTCCCTCGCCCGCGGCCAAAGGAGCTTCGGCCACGTCCACATCCGTTCCACTTTCCTCGACCACAGCCACGATGGCCTATTCCTTGGACGTGGTTGGACTCTTTATTGTCCTCTGTCGTGTGTGCTTCAGGTAGTGGACCTGATCCAAGAGGTCTCATCTGACTGTTTTTCATCAATAATTCATTGTTCTGCTCAGCGAGCAAGAGACAAGAAATAAGATTAGCATAGGTCTTGAAACCTTTCTCACGGTATTGTTGTTGTAACAGCACATTGCTTGCAAGGAAAGTGGAAAAGTTTTTCTCAAGCATATCATGATCCGTAATACTTTCACCACACAGTTTCAATTTAGAAACAATCTTAAACAATGCAGAGTTATACTCGTCCACAGACTTATAGTCTTGGATCCTGAGATTCGTCCAATCAAACCGAGGTTTTGGTAAGATCACCGTTCTCTGGTGATCATATCTCAATTTCAATTATGTCCAAAAATCTGGTGGATTCTCAATGGTTAGATACTGATCCTTGAGATTCTCAGCTAGATGATGACGAATGATCAAGATGGCTCTGTATCGATCTTTCCCGTTAGCATTATTGTTCTCAGTGATACATTCACCGAGTCCCTTGGATTTCAGGATGATCTTAGCATCAAGTGCCCACTAAAGGTAATTATCTCCAGAGAGATTTAGGGCAGCAAAATCAAGGTTATTGATTTTCAACTTCTGAAATCATAGATTAATATTTTTAGATCTTTTAGGAATAGTTTCAATGTTTTAAACGAACAGGTTTTAAGTTTAAACAATCAATCAAGCCTCACGGCCAAGATCTATTCCTTACGGCCAAGTTAAGCCACACGGCTATGTATGTAATCGGTTCAATCTTATATATTTAGTTTATCATGTAATTGCAATCCTAACTTACATTGTTTCTATCAGCTGATACGATGCAATCAATACAAACAAAACTCTCGGCCAAGCAAAAGAACAAGCCACACGGCTACTTGATTTTAATCCAATACCATTCCTAGAATAATGTTCTAAGTGTAATTTGCAATCAATCAATTGTGATCAATTAGGGTATGAATGCAACAAGGCCACACGGCCACGAGGTATGATCTAGAACAATTAACCTAGCATGTAGTTTCAGATTCGATTTTAAAACAATCTAGACTAGGTTATTAGGGTTTCAATTTAAACAAGCCAAACAATCTTAATTTATTCAGATTCGAGTTTAAACAATCTTAGCAACAGTTCTAGGTGATCAAAAAATCAATCAAGATTCAAATTCAAACAATCAAAACAGATTTTCAAATTAGGGTTTAGGGTTTCGATTTGATCTTAGATCAAAGGGGTTTGATTTGAGATTCAAAACCATTAAAGCTTTGATTTTAATTGATCAACAGACCAATCTCGATTTTAGGGTTTGCGGATCGAACTTTTAGAGCTTCGATTTACTCATTAGGGTTTGATCTATTATCCTATGGCTTTTATCATAAAGATTAGGTTTTACGGTTTCATTCTTTATCAATCAACCCAATTCGATTCATATGTTCTTAAAATTCGAATTACCTTTAGCCTAGTTATTTGATGAACCGGACCACCAAAGAATGAACCTCGAGCTGCAACACAAACGGGAACGGTTTATATGTGAGCTGTCTTCTATCGGATTGCGAACGGCTGATCGTCGGAGGAGAGTTGTTGCTGTCGGATCGCGAGCTGTCCTGGTCAAGAGCTGAGGCTGAGTTCGTCTATGATCAGGAACGCCTCGGGGCTGAAGCTGATCGGATGAAGCTGAGACGGGAACAGGAACAAGAGACGCGATCGGGTTAGGGTTCTTAGGATCCGCTGGCTAGGGTTAGGGTTTTTAGGTTTTTTCGATTTTGGTTTTGGCTCATGGTGTTTTAGAGTTTCATGCTGATAACGTGTTGTAAACTTAAGGATTTAGAATCTGTAAGTTCTTGTTATTATTAATCAATCATAAGGTGCCCTTATATATGAGAGTTACAAAGAGATAAAAGGAAAGACTACAAATATGGAAAGCGTACAAATACAAGAAAAAGAAAACTAGGGTTTTCCCTTCATGGACCGGGCCGGTTATGGACCGGGCCGGTTATGGACCGGGCCGGTTATGGACCGGGCCGGTTATGGACCGGGCCGGTTATGGACCGGGCCGGTTATGGACCGGGCCGGTTATGGACCGGGCCGGTTATGGACCGGGCCG
Source organism: Brassica oleracea var. oleracea (assembly GCF_000695525.1). NCBI lineage: Eukaryota > Viridiplantae > Streptophyta > Magnoliopsida > Brassicales > Brassicaceae > Brassica > Brassica oleracea. Next base: position 1,590,599 of record NC_027754.1, on the reverse strand, counting down.
GTTATGGACCGGGCCGGTTATGGACCGGGCCGGTTATGGACCGGGCCGGTTATGGACCGGGCCGGTTATGGACCGGGCCGGTTATGGACCGGGCCGGTTATGGACCGGGCCGGTTATGGACATCCACAATGTGATTTATAACAATTTATATGATATAAATAACACGAGTCATGAGAATTCATGAAATGTTTTTAGCGATTTAAACTCCTAACTATTTTTAGATCAGATGGAAAACCTCCAACTAAAACTTTATGTTTTTAAACCCTCAACTATTAAGCCGTTATTGCCGTTAACCCATCGTTAATATCGTTAACCTTCTGTTAACATAGTCATCTTTTCTGGAGGGATGCATGTTAGATTAACGAGGTGTTTCATATAATCACATAAACATCACGAGAAGCTTACAACCGATGGATATTTTAGTGATTTAAACCTCCAACTATTTTTAAATCAAATAAAAACTAAATTTTTGGTCTTGGAGAAATTTTAAATTTGCGGTTTTGGCGGAAAAACGTGATTTCCAGTTTTTTCAGGAAAAATCGATTTTAAGTTTTTGGCGGGAAAATTTGATTTTGTGGTTTTGGCAGGAAAATTTGATTTTGCGGTTTTGGCTGGAAAACCCGATTATTAGTTTTGGCGGAAACTTGATTTTTGAAGTTTTGGCGAAAAAATGCGTTTTCGGTTTTACGAGAAAATTTGATTTTTGGTTTTGGTAGAAAACCCCATTTTAAGGTTTTGGAAAAACAACTCATTTTACGGGGTTTTATGTGAAAGCTCGATTTTTTGGTTTTGGCAAGAGAACTCGTTTTGAAGTTTTGGCTAGAAAAATTGATTTTACGGAGTGGTGAGAAAACTTTATTCTGCATAATCGAACAAATTTAAAATTTTAGTATACAATTAAATATTGTATACAATTTATCTAAAGCAAAATAAAAGAGCTAAAATTAAGCCTTATAAATTTAAGGCTAATTATGTTCAAGCCTTTTAAGCTTTGTGTCAATGTAAGGGTTTGTGCTAAAAGTTTGCCTACAAGGTCAAGGATAACCCTGTTAGGTTGAGCCATATTAATATTCCTACTGATGGTGTTGAATACACGCCGGATATAAAGTCTCTGTTACTAATCTATTCAGAACCGACTATAAAATAAAGACAAAGGAGAAAAAGGGATCCAAGCCTCAGAATCACATACCAAAATTATACTCTTTTTACAATCAAATTCACTTGTATTCTTACATATCTTGTTCTTTATCATTATATCAACTTTGAGTATCACTAAGAAACTTTTTTTCCATCTTTAAGTCTCATACGCATTATCATTTTGTTCATTACTTGTTCAACATCTTAGATTAAAGCATAACCATAATTTATGAGTGAATCATCTGGTCCATCATTTGGCGCGCTAAAGGAAGGAGGTGGGAATTAATACAAAAACCCTTTACAGATCCGGCGTGAACCAAATAAAATTGACTGGAACACGCACATCTGATTTATCCGGAGCAACAAAACTCACGGGTTCCACCCTGCATGTCGTAGGGCAGCAATTCAACGCGGATGGAACTCACATCACCGTAACACCACCGACATCACTAATTGCCAATCTGGACGAAACTACCAGGCGAGTTACAAAATGTTTCCTTTATCTTGATTCAACGTGCAGGTCAGCCGGAGGTTATGGGACATCAAGCTTTACAAAGCTTAAAGCAACTCACAAAAATCTTGGGTGAATAGCTAGAGCATATCGATTTTCAAATTGCTTCGTCACCAAGAAGCCCGCGAGAATAATAGTTTAGACAATAGTTGTTGGATCAATAAAAGGCATTGGCCTTTATTAAATAATGTGAATACAATGACATTGGGCTTCTGATGATTTAAGCCCAAAGATATGTCAATTAAATGAATAATGGTTATGGGATTTGTCCCACATCGGCCAGGAGAAGAGTTATAGAGATGTTTATATATTGCCAAGCACTTGGTGTTGGTTAAACAGCTCAGAGGAAGAGAGAGCT
>NC_027754.1:1581493-1583498 GCF_000695525.1 Brassica oleracea var. oleracea | reverse complement strand
CTTTGGCCCGATAAGAAGTATTCTTTTTGGACCAAGTTAAGCTCAACGTTTTGCCATTTATTTCGGGGAAAAACAACATACAATTTTATTTAAAACGACAAGTAGTTTGTCTAGAAAATAAAAACGTCATGCATGTTATCCTCTCGAAAATTTTAAACGAGATAAGAGAGAGTCTTGAGGAAGAAGTTTCGGAACTCAACTTCCCTCGATTTCCGCGAGATTCTCGCCCACGTGCAGCAGCTGTTGCGGGAAGTGGGTCGTCTCCGTCTCTTTAAATATCGTCTCTCCTCTTCCTTCATTTTGGAAAAAAAAACCTTTTCTGAATCGAAATCCAACAGCAAAAATCCCTCTGCGTAAGTCTATTATTGCGAGAGTGTTTCGTAGATTTTTAGTTCGATAGGGCGATCACGGGTGAGGCGTGAGTCGTCTGCCATGGTTGTATCCTGGGACTCTATATTCGTACAGTCCCGTCTCACTAACGGAGCGAATATTTTGAGTTAAGGAAAGAGATCATATCTCGCCTCCATGTCTCGTTGCGAAAACGATTTCTTATCGTTCTCGTTTTCGTTTTCTATATTCGTCTATTTCCTTAACTTCGCTTTTATTATATCGTTTACATCAGTCCGGTTTACCGGCTTTTACAATAGTAACCATGAATCCATTTCAGACAACATACCGCAAGCCTGAAAAATGAGATCATCATCTTGAAACGAACATTAGCCCAAGCTACAACCTATCTCCGGTTGATGAAATCAAAGATCCACCGAGCCACCAGCTCGGTCCTGAAGTTGACAACGTCATTGAAGAAACACAGAAAGACGTTGTTCACGGACCACTTAGCCAACGTTCCCATCTCGAACATCTAACCGAAGATCTCCTCTTACAAAGGGAAAACAAATTCATGAGCTCATATGACAGTTTTCTGCATTACAATGGGACAAACTTCCTTTGACAACAGATAGAGATACCGGATATTTGCCTACTCTTTGTCAAGAACCTAATAAGAGCAGTAATATCGTCAAAAATTGGACCATATCAACATGCTTATCTTTTTCAGAATGAGACAAATGTTTGTGTCATTTAATCATTGACTAATGATACCATCAAATAAGAATTCATTGATCATACGAGTCAAATCTCCTTTCACTATATCCTAAAACTTCTGAAAAAATAAAGCGCTCATTCCATCAGGGTGCATCGCAAATGTAAGTTTTACCTCTCATTGTGTAACTGAAGCTGTGAGTTCCTGATTTATCGCATATGTGATTGTTGTAAAGATATTTTTCAAAAAACGTCATTTATTTCTTCTGAATTTGATGATTCGAAAGAATACGTTGATTCGAAAGAATACGTTGATTCGGAAAGTGTTCTAAAGTAACCTGCAGCAATGGCTCTCATTCTCTCCGCATCTAGTCATCTTCCATAATATTTTCTGAATTGTCTTCAGCAGTCCTGTTAGAGCAAGAGCATTAGTCATAAGAGTTTTTTAATATTTTTTGGTGGGTCCATGAATAATTATGAACATGTATCTATTGTTTTCTGCATTAATGAACCTGAAGAAGGAGTTCATATGAATAAAATAATAAAATTTATATTTTAAAAAAAAAAAAATCAAATTATTGAGAATACAGGAATAAAATATTAAAATATATTATAAATATTTTAAAACTTTTTATTCAATACATTAAGAGTAGATTACATAAATCGAGAACATACAAACATACAAACATTATTCATCTTCATTACCAAACTTTTGCCATATATTTTCCATTAAATCAGCTTTCAAACGATCATGCTTCTCTGTATCTCGAACTTCTCTGCGAATGCCTAACATATGACCGACATGGATACTTTCTCTCCTTTTCACCTTCGAACTTCTGCTTGACTCTCCTGACTCGAACTCAGATGTATCAATTTGAGCGTATCTGTGTCGTTCGTTCTCTACTATCATATTGTCAAATATGACACAAGTTCTCATTATCTTTCCTATCTTTTCCTTGTCCCA
>NC_027754.1:1568972-1581393 GCF_000695525.1 Brassica oleracea var. oleracea | reverse complement strand
CCCGCTTCATACGATATCACTCGTAAGGCCCGGTTCATCAAAACGAATCCATTTTTTATTTTTTTTTATTCATCGGCCCCTTATAACTCGAGCCCATGAACCCATATAAAACCCCTGCTGCGCATGGTCTTATATTTTAATAGATTAAGTTTTCAAGGACAGGATGAGAATGGACTATATTATAACATACCCTGGACTTATATTTGGACTAAATGAGAATAGAATATAGTTTAGAATGAAGACAGTATATTTGCGTACCATAAGCCCATTCATCAGGCCCAAATAACAATAATACGGGAATCTGTATATTAGGGTTTTCGTAGCTTCTTTTAATTTTCTCTCCCTGTGCCGTCTGAAGAGAAGATAGACCAGACGAAAATGGAGAAAGGCAAGGGAAGAAAGGAGGAGATTGTTACCAGGGAGTACACTATCAACCTCCACAGGCGCCTTCATAGCTGGTAAAAATGTTGTGACATCTCATTGTTTGTAGAAGAAGATTATTAGAACGAGCCATTAACATCATCTCCTTCCTTATTGCTCCATGTACATTTTCGTTAGGGTTTTAGAGATGCTGATTGATTTGATCGATTATAAATATATGTACGCAGCACATTCAAGAAGAAGGCACCCAATGCCATCAAAGAGATTAGGAAGTTTGCATTGAAAGCAATGGGAACAAAGGATGTTAGAGTGGATGTTAAACTCAACAAGCAGATATGGAGCAGGGGAATCCGTGGTCCTCCCAGGAGAGTCAGAGTCCGTGTTACACGTAAGAGAAATGATGATGAAGACGCCAAGGAGGAGTTTTACTCTCTTGTCACTGTCGCTGAGATTCCTGCTGAAGGATTGTCTGGTTTGGGCACCAAGGTCATCGATGAAGACGAGTGAAAAATATGGTAGATTTATTTACTCATAAACCCTTGTCGTTGCAACTTTTTTTGTTTGTTAAATCGTTAGATGAAAGACAGAAGACTTTGCTTGTTTTTGATCACTTACCTATTTTGGTAATTTATATCTTATGTTATATGTTCCAGAGACGAGAACAGATTCGAGTTTGATCCTGTTATTTTGCGAGTCCTTACGTGACTCTGGTTTTCCATCTCCGTTACGTTTTGGACTCTTGAATTAGTACCACATTAATTCGATTTGAGTGTATAATCATAGACTACTTTCATTTACAAAACAAAAATAAGAAAAAATGAATCTCTGATTTCATAAACAGCCGATCCATGGTCCCCGAGCAAATATAACTGATGGATTGTACAACCAATGTCTTCCGTGTGAATCGTTTGTAATTATGGGCATGACTAGGCTTGGGCATGAAATCCATAATCCGAAATCCGAACCAAAAAACCTGATCCGTACCCGGTCCGAAATGTAAAAAATACCCGAATGGATCTTGTAAGGTGGTACAAAACATATTCGAACCCGAAGTGTTATTAACCGAATTCGAACGGATAACCCGAAAAACCAAAAAAAATAAAAAAATACGAAAAGATATCCGGAGAAACCGGTCTGAATGTCCAAACTAATATACAATATAATTATATGAAACATGAATATATACTTAAAATATTCAATTTCATATTTATTTTGATATGGTATCTAATAATAAGTATTTAAAATTTAAATAAATATTTTAAATACTTAATTATATATAAATAAGTATATATTTCATATGTTTTGCTTTTAAATTTTAGATTTTATTTCGAGTATATCTGAACCGATCCGATATAACCCGAATCCGAATGATATATGGTTACTTTATGGGTTCTATGATGTGATACAAAACCGATCTGAACCCGATGTGTTATATCCGAATCCGGCCCGTACTTGCAAATTTACTAGAATGAGACCTAGGAGGTGTTGTAAAAAAGAACCGAAATCTGAAAAATCTGATCCGAACGCCAACGGGTACCTGAACGCCCAGGCCTAGCCACGACAGTGATCATATTAAAGAGCTTGTTTGTAAGAAACCTCGAACCAAAGCAAATTGTTACCAGTTAGACCGGGGTAGAAAATGGACCAGTTCGGTTCGGTTGTAAGAGCATGTGCAATGGTGATACTGTCTCAAGAGTCCTTAGGATTAGAATAATATTTTTTTTTTTGAATTGTTAAGGATCATAATCAGAAATATGTGTGCAATGGTGATACTCGATTTGGAATCCTTAGGAATAAATAAATAATTTTTTTAAAAAAAAGTGAAATTAAAAATTTTATTTATTATTCATGATTCAATAAAAAGATACAAGACTTATTAATATTCATCACCAAATTTGTTCCAAATATGCTCAATTAGATCCGTTTTCAAATGTTCATGTATACGAGTATCCCGAACATCATTCCGAATGGGAAATATGTTGTTGAGATTTGTAGGCATGTTGGCTTCCACCCGTGAACTTCTGGTTACGTCCCCTTCTTCAAAATCAGATATATCAAATTGTATACCGTATCCATCCCGTACATTTTCGACTATCATATTGTGTAGTATGATACATGCTCTCATAATCTTGCTTATCTTTGCTTTGTCCAATGTTTTTACCGGGTTCTTCACAATCGCAAATCGGGCTTGCAATACTCCAAAAGCCCGCTCCACATCTTTTCCGGTTGCTTCTTGAACTTTGGCAAATAACTCTTGTTTAGGACATTGAGGGAGTGTGATAGATTGGATAAATGTTGACCATTTTGGATATATACCGTCAGTGAGGTAGTACGCCAACTTATACATGTGTCCGTTGACCATGTACCTTACCCTGGGAGCTCGACCTTCTATAATGTCGTCAAAAACAGGACCCCGTTCGAGGACATTAATATCGTTTAAGGTACCTGGAGGACCAAAAAAAGCGTGCCATATCCAAAGGTCTTGCGAAGCCACAGCCTCTAAGACAATTGTCAGTTTTCCTGATCCACGTGTGTACTGTCCTTTCCAAGCGCTCGGGCAATTTTTCCATTCCCAATGCATACAGTCAATGCTCCCGATCATCCCCGAAAACCCGCGTTGCTCTCCAATATCGAGTAGTCGTTGAAGATCCTATGGGGTGGGTCGTCGTAGATACTCTTTTCCAAATAACTCTATAATTCCGTCAGTGAAATTATGTAAACACGAAAGGGCCGTGGTCTCACCAAGTCGGAGATATTCGTCGACCGTCTCAGCCGCAGAGCCATAAGCAAGTAGACGAATTGCTGCCGTACATTTTTGTAGTGGAGTAAGACCTAACCTCCCGGTTGCATCTCTTCTTTGCTGAAAGAATGGCAAGCACTCTGATAGGCGATGGACAATACGCAAGAATAATCCCTTATTCATGCGGAAACGGCGTCTGAATAATTCTGACGAGAATGTCGAATCTTCGCTGAAGTAGTCATTCCATAATTGTATGTGTCCTCCTTTGCGGTGTCGTTCTATGTAAGCACGTCCCCTTTGGTTAATGGTCCTGCCCTCCACTATGTTGTTGAATGTGTCTTCGACGTATTCGTCGATAATTTCCTCCAATCTTTCTTCCAGATCATCGGATGAAGATGATGACATATTTAGGTATCCTGGTTTTAAAAATAATATATAAGTTCTTTTTTAAAATAAATTTATTTCTTTGTATATATTCAAATTTAGAATTTCAAATTTATGTATCCTGGTTTTAAAAATAACATATTTAGGTATCCTGGTTTTACTATAAGTTCAAATTTAAAGATTCAAATTTAGAATTTCTATTTATTTTTACTATAAGTTCAAAGAAACACTAAACAAGACCATACCTTTATAACAAGATAGATAAAAAGGTCCATCGTAGATTCAATCGGAGAAGATGAGATGCAAAGTGAGAAGCAATGTTGAACGCAAATAGCAGAGTTTAATATTACAAAGTTTTGTTGCTGAGGGAAATAGGAGAAGATGAGATACAAAGTTAGAATGATGAAAGTGCGTAGGAGAACGAGATACATAGTTTAAACAACAATGACTACTACTTATACTACATTAACATGAAACATAAGCACCCGTGACAATCTTCACATGCTAGAAAAACAGAAGCACCCGTGACTTTGAGTACTTCACAGCCCGTGACAATCTTCACCCGTGCATTGCAACACCCGTGACCCTACTGCTGAACCTGAAAGAGTACACACATAGTTATTACTTTTGCTCAACACATTAAACTGAAAGAAAGACAAGAGTTATTACTTTTCCTCCACACATAGGTTCAATACAGCTAACTATGCAATCAAACAACATGTAACTACTCGACACATAGGTTGAATATGAACGCTAACTATGCAACCTAACCTCATAACATATCAGACATGAGTTTGAGCTTAAGAGATGTTTCCATCTCAGTGAGTGGGTCTTTTTTGCTAAGTAGACGTTCAAGCAACTTCTGTTTTGACACTTTTGACTTCATCTCCATTATGGCCTGAATCTGTGACAACGACTCTTCTTTACCATTCTTCTTCTTCTTAGCAGCAGCTTTAGAAGCCTTGATCCCTATAGGTCTACCCTCTGGTTCTCCCACTTCTTCTTCTATATCAACTTGTTTCCGCTTTTCATTCCCACCGTCCTTACCCACATAGGTGGAGGCCCATTTCTGGTCATGCCTCAATTCCCTCCATGCATGTTCCATGACAAACTTGGTCCCGTGACGATTGAAGAAGTACTCTAGAGCAGCTTTCATCACGTCATCATCATTTTGACCACTTCTCTGCTCCCTCAGAGCCGCGTCATATGATCCAACGAACTTGATGACTTGCTCGTTAATCCTAGCCCACCTCTGCTTGCACTGATTCAGCTCTCTAGGTGTTGTTCCCACCAGTTGCGGGCAGTTGTTGTAGTAGTCGACAATCCTCTTCCAGAAGCGACCAACTTTCTGGTCATTGCTCACCACCGCATCCTTACTGGTGTTAAGCCAAGCACCAATAAGGATTTTGTCCTCCCTCGGGGACCATTTCCTCCTCTCCTTGGCACTAGTGTCGACAGCAGAGTTGAGAGGAGACTCGAGAACTGACTCATCAGGACCTTGGGTACCGAACCAATAAGGTTCGGGTGATTCAAGGTCCACTGTAGTCTAAGATTGACTAAAGCTGAGGTTTACATAACTAGTTTGCTTATCCATGTTTAGAGATTGCTCTGTGTTACTCTAATAGCAACACAGATAGTTAAATAGGCGAGATTAAACTAACAAACATTAAAAGCCAATTAAAACCGAGCAGTGAGGAAGGTAGAAAGCTAACTACTTGCATTAAACACCAATCAAATCACGGTAACAGCCATTTAAAACAATCAAATCTATGGCGGTAGGAAGATAGAAACCAAACTAAATAGGTTCTATTTAACTAGCAATTACCACCAATGCAGAGAAACCAAACAACTAGCTTCTACTAAACTAGAACCAATTTATGAGGTATACAAATACAAATACAAATACACTACTATACGTTTATAGTTATTAGAAAAGAGACTAGGCAGTTGTGGTATCGTACCTAAAGAGAGACTCGAGCTTCTCGACACTCTCGTTTACATCTTTGAAGCTCTTCATGCATAAACATTAGATCAAATTCTCATAAGTTTTACAAAATATCATGAAGAACAAACAAAAACCCAAGAGAGATACGTACCATTGACAAACAAAAGCGCCAAACCTAGAAAAACCAATACGGAGACCATTACACAAACTTCCAATGCATAGCCATTTGTAGACTCTTTGTTCTTCTTGAGCTCACAGACGGTCTTCTGTAGCTTAAGCAGCTTCTGATCACACTCGAAACCTTGCTCCTTAAGCAGCCTGAGTTCTCTCTGAACCTCAAACACCTCCTCCGTGACTGCCACATCCCACCATTTCCATATGTGGCAGCCCCCATCATCTCTATTCTCGCACGTGTAGTACAACCTCCCTGGATCTTTTCGCGTGTAAGATGTTGCAATAGCAGCCTCACTGCCACAGTAACATCTCGTTGGGATGCCATCATCAGCCTCAGGTGGGTTGCGAACCGGCTCGCCAACAGAGAAACTACTCTGTCCTTCATTTGCATAAAGAGCAGCCTCTGCTTCAAGAAGGTACGTCATGTCGAACTCATCTGACGAAGACGGCTGGCTGTACGAATAGTCTTGTCCCATGATTGGTTAAACCTGAAAGAAAACCAAGATTTTTAGTAACGAAGATGATATAAACAACAACAACCACAGATCTTTAGAAACGAGCACGGATTGAACAAACCGTAAGCAAACATGAATCACATATAAACCGTAAGCTAACACAAATAAGAACATCAAAGAAGATTGTAATTGAACGAGAATATCCGCAAATCGTTTCAAAACAAAATAGATTGAAAACCCTAAATCGAGTGAAAACCCCAAATCGATTGAAACCGTAATTTTAAAAGACAAATCGATTGAATCTGCACAACCTAACCCTAATTTGAGGAGAAAACAACAAAGAAAACAAAATCTCGACGCATAAATCTACAAAATCACCCTACGATTTACCTTCTTCTCGGGATGTATCGAATCGCCTTTGATATCGCCTTCACTCGAGACGTTTCTTTTTTCCTCGCCTTTGGTCGAAAATGAATAATTTTTTTTTGATACGTACGAATGACAAAGTCGACGGACGAACCAAAACGTGCCACGTCTCTAAGGATCAACTCCGTTAAATCCTTATTTACGGATTGATCCTTGGATTATTTCGGTTAAATAATATTTCTTTATTCCGATAACCATCGGATTAGGCGGTAAGGATCCATTAAGGATCAGCGTTGCGGCTGGTCTCAGAACCTTGAACCAAAGCTAAATTAACTTGGTTAAGGTGTTTGGAAACACAATTGGTTTACATAAGGCCCATTTTAAACCCAAAATGTCCCTTATAGGCTATGAAACGAGTATGTATAGTATATAAACGACGGTATTATTCCTAACCCTAAAAAAAAAGTTTCACCTAGCGTCGGCGCATCCAGCAACAAAGCAGAGAAGCCAGAAGTGTTTCCGTAATTGATCATGGGTGATTCTTCTCGACTTGTTGTTTCCTTTACGCTTCGAAATACCTTTAGAATTTTGGTGATTGTCATCGAAAATGTTGCTGATTTCGTGTCATAATGAATCGCAGGGAAGGTGCACGGTTCATTGGCTCGTGCCGGTAAGGTGAGGGGTCAGACACCGAAAGTCGCCAAGCAGGACAAAAAGAAGAAGCCCCGTGGCCGTGCTCACAAGCGATTGCAACACAACCGCCGTTTCGTCACCGCCGGTATATATTCTTTTTTTACTTTCTGTTATAGGATTCCTAGGTCGTTCACCGTAGTTGAATTAGGGTTTGTTAGTTCGTTATTGACTCTCCTTGGTTCATCTTAAACTTATTTGGTCTTGTGATTAGTCATTTTAACTTGATTTAGTAGAAGCACAAGATTAGTGTGTAATTATGAATTCGATTTTAGTTTCTTCAGCAAATCTGAGTTAGTGTGTAATCACAGAATTCCATTTTTACTTGTGTTGTTCATCATTAGATTGCGTTTGGTCAATTTCAATAATCTTGTGCTTTTGTTTGTAGCGTGTGCTTTGATCAACATTTATATGTTGATTATGCTACATGAACGTTCGTCTGTGTGATATGAAGTTTGTTAGAGATGTTGTAGTCCACTCTTAATATTCGATCACTGATATAATAGTTTCTGAAAAGTAAACACACGTGATCACTGATTCCACTCTCTGTCATCTCTGTTCCAATCAATCTATCACTTTTTCTTTTGGTTGATCATGATATTCAATAAGTTTGTTTCAAAATTTAAACGACAATTGGGTTCTTATTCGATTTTGTTTGTGTTGTCTTCAGTTGTTGGCTTTGGCAAGAAGAGAGGACCAAACTCATCAGAGAAGTAGACATCAACTGTTTCCCCTTTTGATTGTGGTTTTCTTGATTATTTGAATCGCTCGTTAGTTTATCAACCAAGCCAATGGATGTTGTTGAGCCAATGTTTCTTTAATCAGTTTCATTTGGGTTACATCTGTTTCTCATCTGATTATGTACCATACGTTCTTGGATTAGTGGCTTATAAATTTTATTATTTACTAGATTTGCATATTTATTACTGTGTTTTTGCAAAAAAAAATTCGTATTTGAAATTATAGAATGTATTTTAAAAAAGATGTTCTAACAAAAATAAAAATAAACATTCTCCGACGAACTTCAATGTTTTGCCTCTATAACAGTATTTAGAAGCAAATTTGATCTTTACTAATCTTTATTTATAGAGGAAGAACAACATTTCTGCATATTTTATTTTATAATTTGAGATTGCTATTTTAGAAAATAGATTATAGCAAATCTCATTTTTATAATAGAATTCTTCTATTCTAGCGTAAAACTAATAAAAATACAGTTTGAGTAAAGTTCTTTTGTTAAACTTTAGATGAATTTGCTTATATTACGTGAACTACATTGGTCGTGTCTTATCAGAGGATATATATAGGTTCGCGATAAGTCACTTTTCGAAATCAATGTAACACATTGGTTGTGTCTTAACTTTTACCACTAGATTTTGATCCGCACAGTTAGTTTTTTCATGAATTAAATTTTAAAATAACTATTTGTTAAAAAAATATTCAAGAATGTCTATTTTTTTTTAATTGTATATGGTATTATTTACTCATGTCGGTAGTATAAATTTAAGCAAAAAATTTAGCATAGTATAATTCATTTGTCATTTGATAAATTTATGGTTTTTATTTATCATTTTCATTATTGAATTATAACAATATTTTTGTAAATGTATTTTTTAGATAATCAATTTAAATTGTTATTATCATTGAATTTAATTATTTTTTACATAATTTTAATTTTCGTTTACATCAAAACTAATCATATTTTAGGATAATTATAATTTAAAATATTAATTTCGGATTTTTTCAAAAAAACTTCTAAAAAGATTTTTCAAAGATTTTATCATATGTTTTTTAGAAAAAAATATTGAGTTGCATTTCAAATAAAAAGGTAAAGATATTGAAAGATATTCTAACTAAAATATGTAAAATTTAATATCGTTTCTAAGAAATGGTTCAAATAAAAAATCACACATGAAATAAGTCATGACTTCTGTTTTAATAGATAAGATACATTAAAACTAATCATATTTTAAGATAATAATAATTTAAAATGTTAATTTCAGATTTTTTCAAAAAACTTCTAAAAAGATTTTTCAAATATTTTGTTATATTTTTTAAAAAAGTTATTTAGTTGCATTTCAAATAAAAAAGGTAAAGATATTGAAAGATATTCTAACTAAAATATGTAAAATTTAATATAGTTTCTAAGAAATGACCCGAATAAAAAAAAAACCACACATGAAAGAAGTCATGATTTCTGTTTTAATAGATAAGATACATCAAAACTAATTATATTTTAGGATAATTATAATTTAAAATGTTAATTTCAGATTTTTTTTCAAAAAACTTCTAAAAATATTTTTCAATGATTTTGTTATATTTTTTTAAAAAATATTGAGTAACATTTCAAATAAAAAGGTAAAGATATTGAAAGATATTATAACTAAAATATGTAAAATTTAATATAGTTTCTAAGAAATGGCCCAAATAAAAAAATCACACATGAAAAAATTCATGACTTAATAAATAAAATACATCAAAACTAATTATATATTAGGATAATTATAATTTAAAATGATAATTTCGGATTTTTTCAAAAAACTTCTAAAAAGATTTTTTCAAAGATTTTGTTATATTTTTTAAAAAAAATATTGAATTCCATTTCAAATAAAAAGTTAAAGATATTGAAAGATATTCTAAATAAAATATGTAAAATTTAATATAGTTTCTAAGAAATGACTTAAATAAAAAAAATCATACATAAAAGATTTGAAGTAGATGAAAGTAGGATTAGAGCTAGGCTTGGGCTGTCGACTATTATTAGTCACCGTGTTCGGGATCCGATGCAGCCACTTTGGTAAAACAAACTACGAAAATTCTTGGGCGAGCTGTATAAAAGTGTGGCCTTCAGGGGACTTGACAATGCAACCATCGCTGCTGCTACGTTCCAACTTACCGTGGAAGACAAACTCGCCAATGCGCAAGTTCATAGATACCAAACATTGGTTGTCCAAGTCGTTGCTCCAAAAGTAGACTGTTTCAGCATCAAAGGGGTTTATCGCCAACGGAATATAAGGGTGTTTATAACCAATGTAGGATACTTCAGATACTATTTGCCATTCCCAGCTGCTCTTTAGCCTCCACACGCTTAGTTTATCATGCTCATCGCCTTGAGCGGCAATGTTCATATACATGAGACTCCCTCGAGAAACATGTAACGCTCCGACCACCCACAGCTAATGGGTCACCCACGCCCGTTCTCTCGGCCCGTGGGCTCATCCCGTTCCAGCGATCGGTCCGTTAATTTTTCTAAAGGCTCGAAATCATTGTTTACTGACCCTGCAATCACCACCCGACCTTTTCCCATGCTTTGGTCTCACTCGCATGCTATCGCGAATCACTTCCCGATAGGTCACCCATCCTTCCACTACTCCAGCTAAAGCACGCTTAACTCTGGAGGCTCTTTAGCCTCCACACGCTTAGTTTATCATGCTCATCGCCTTGAGCGGCAATGTTCATATACATGAGACTCCCTTGAGAAACATGTAACGCTCCAACCACCCACAGCTAATGGGCCACCCACGATTTTTAGCGGTCTCATCAGTGCAATCTCTGATACCACTTGTAACGCCCCGACCGCCCACAGCTAATGGGCCACTCACGCCCGCTCTCTCGGCCCGTACGCACGGTATCATGAATCACTTCCCGATATATCATCAATCTTTTCACCACTTTAGCCCAAACACAATTAACTCTGGAGTTCTAAACGAATGTGTGACGGAAAAGGTAAGTCAATTTTGGTGACATAGGTAGGTAGCAAGATCAATTCTTTTAAGCTTTCTATATATCACAACTCGGGATGTTACAATTCACCCCCCTCTCAAAGAATGCAACGTCCTCGTTGCGCCCCACGACAGGTCCCAAGACGCCTCTCAACGCCCCGACCGCCCACGGCTAATGGGCCACCCACGCCCGCTCTCTCGACCCGTGGGCCCATCCCGTTCCAGCGATCGGTCCGTTAATTTTTTTAAAGGCTCGAAATCATTGTTTACTGACCCTGCAATCACCACCTGACCTTTTCCCATGCTTTGGCCTCACTCGCATGCTATCGCGAATCACTTCCCGATAGGTCACCCATCCTTCCACTACTCCAGCTCAAGCACGCTTAACTCTGGAGTTCTTTCAGGATGTGCTCCGGAAAAGGTAAGTCAACTTTGGTGACATAGGTAGTCAAATCAATTCTCTTAAGCCTTTCCATATATCACAACTCGGGATGTTACAAAACAGTGCAGAATCTTTGAAACTGTGGAGATGTTTCTAAATCAGGGAAACGCGTAACACGACAAACAGGATGCTCAGAACCGTAGAAGTCGGTGGATACAACAACTTCATCATTCACGTTGTTGCGAGCGACCCAGTGAAGATTTCCGTTCAAGCTAATGGAATAGCGAAACTCCTGACGGCTAAAAGAGTAAGGAAACTGTACGGTTTCTTGACTCCACAAGCCAGTCTCTGACGAATATATCAGCAAACTAAAACTCTTTTTCCGTGGTATAGCATCATATAGAAGAACGACTTTGTAACCCAAAACGACGCCATCTCTATCGGTTAGTGTGGCTAAACCTAGGTTCCAGTAATCCTCCTCTGCTTCACACCATGGAGGATCCGTTTCTACGCATTCCCGTGAAACGGGATTAGCCACGTACAAGGATACGTTCCCGAGGGCAGACACAACACGGATAAGAATCAACCCGACATCCGTGTAAGCCACGGCTCCGACTTGTCTGTATTTTTGCTTGTGGTTTAAGAATGCTTCGGTAATGGAAGTGGCGATGTAAGAGCCAAGTTGTTGTGTTGGATGACCCCAAATGTCGCATCTGTAGTGAGCAACGGCTTCTTGCTGATCATCTTTCACCATGAGCGACCACATAGAGTGTGAGAGTTGATGGCGAGAAAGGAAAAGCCTACGGAGAAAGGGAGATTCGAGTAGTGTGTTGGATAATTCCAAGCTTGTGGAAACTTAACATATTATTAGATGTTTAATATGTTAAGATAAACACAATAAGGAAACCTAGAAATGGGAAAATGAAGTTTCTATTTAGGTTAGGTTTGTGTTTTCCATATCCCACATGTTAAAGGGAATTGTCTTTCATATAAATATAGGTCTAATGGAGAGGTGTTCCATATGATCTGAGAGAAACATATTGAGAGCTTTAGTTTTGAGTAGTTTCTAAAGCTAATAAGAAAAGTTGTTCTTATAACTCTTTGTGTTTCTAAGAGATCTGAATTGGTATCAGAGCCTCAGGTTGGAGACTCGATCTAAGCTTAAGTTGTAGCTTAAGATCC
>NC_027754.1:1544754-1567377 GCF_000695525.1 Brassica oleracea var. oleracea | reverse complement strand
CATGCATTCTACTACGGTTCATCACTGATTACTTGGACGTCGCAGAAGCAGCAGACGGTTGCATTGTCATCATGCGAAGCAGAATTCATGGCAGCAACAGAAGCAGCGAAGCAAGCTATGTGGATCAAGGAATTGTTGAGTGAGATACTATGAAAAGAAGGCGAGATAGTCAAGCTTAGGATCGACAACAAATCAGCCATTGCTCTAACCAAGAATCCAGTTTTCCATGGAAGGAGTAAGCATGTACTCAAGAAGTATCACTTCATTCGTGAGTGTGTGGAGAACGGGCAGATCAAAGTGGAGCATGTGTCGGGTGTTGAGCAGAAGGCCGACATCCTTACCAAGCCATTAGCAAGGATTATGTTCAAGCAAATGAGGAGCTTAATCGGAGTTCAAGAAATTATTCTCCCTAATTCAAGTTGGAATTAAGAGGGTGAATGTTGGATAATTCCAAGCTTGTGGAAACTTAACATATTATTAGATGTTTAATATGTTAAGATAAACACAATAAGGAAACCTAGAAATAGGAAAAGGAAGTTTCTATTTAGGTTAGGTTTGTGTTTTTCATATCCCACATGTTAAAGGGAATTGTCTTTCATATAAATATAGGTCTAATGGAGAGGTGTTCCATATGATCTGAGAGAAACATATTGAGAGCTTTAGTTTTGAATAGTTTCTAAAGCTAATAAGAAAAGTTGTTCTTATAACTCTTTGTGTTTCTAAGAGATCTGATAGTGATCTCCATCGCTTGCAGACCAGTTTGGAAGTGGCGATGCTCTTTAGGGGTAATAGGACAAGTGTTGATGCCCAAAGATCATCTGTCAAGGAATCCATATTCCTCTACTCTTTTTTCTTGATTATGATTTTAATTTTTTTTTTTTTTTTTTTGTCAAACGCTCAGAGGATTTGTTTATATAAAGGAAGACCTGGAGAAACCTGCCGTGTTGTTTGCTTGATTTAATTTTTCTACCTAAAATCCATTACCAAAAATTGTTTTATTTCCTTTTTATTTAATTAGGACTTTTTTTACAAATTCACATAATAATAAAAAGGAATAAATAAGAAAATGAAATATTCATTAGAGTTTGTCTATATAAAGGGAACCCTGGAGAAAACGACCCTGTTTTATTTGGGCTCCGACTAGTAATTTTTTCGGGAACACGAAGAATGAATAGGAAATGAACGTATAGGAACATGGCAATAGTTTTTTCTTATATGAAATAATGGCATTTAGGAAACTATCCAATCTCATTTCTTTTTGACAACGAAAAAAAGAAAAGAGAAACTATCCAATTAAAAGAAAGTTAGGAGATGTTAAATCTCAATGTGATTATCAGACAAAGGAGGAAAAGTGTTTTTCAGATTGTACTTAATTGTAATTTTTAATTCAGGATCGAATGTATTACTTTAGAATCATAATATATTACTAAAATATCTATTTATTTAAAGGGAGAATTTGCGAGATATCTAAGTTTGGTAGTTTAATTAAGTGCAGGTCAATGATTTTGACATAACTAAGGAAGTAACAAATGTGTCTTCTTTCATCCGGTTATAACCATCTGTCCTACAAGTAGCAGGTGAAGGGAAGAAGGTAAGTCCACGTCGCCCATGTAAAATATGTGTATTTATCGGTAACAAATGATAAAAATTGATGTTGACACCAACATATGTGGCCCACAATTTATGTGACCTTTGCATAACTTACGAAAGAAAAAGAAACCACATCAATTTAATTTTTTACCACATAAATAAACATAGATAAAGATGAATGCACGAAGAAGTTAATGCTTACCAGATTGCGTGTATACTATTCTATCTCGGTTACGCATGTACTATTGTATCTCACTCAAACCTCTATTGAAAATTATACAAGACACACCACAGATTAATAAAGCTAAACTCTAATCAAGAAAGCATAAACCCAAATAGAATGTATATAATATGGTTTACTATACACAAATCTCTACTTAGTAAATCTAAACCCCAGACAGAAACCTATAAACCCAAATACAATCTATAAATTGTTTTCTAATATTGGACACTTGAAGGCACACTTACTTAGTTAGCATGTTGCATATCTTCTATTTCCTAAATAGTATAGTAAACGAATGTTCTAAATAATCAAATTTATCCAGTGATGTATCTATAGTATGAAATGCAAACAGCAAGCTCTCCCCACCCGAAAAAAATACAACAATACAAGACACGCCACTGATTAGTGAAATTAAACTCTAATCAAGGAAGCATAAACCCAAATAGAATGTATATAATATGGTTTACTATACACAAACCTCTACTTAGTAAATCTAAACCCTAAGCAGGAACCTATAAACTCAAATACAATCTATAAATTGTTTTTCAATATTTGACACTTGGATGCCATTTACTTGGTTAACATGTTGTATATCTTCTATTCCATATAGTCTAAGTAGTATAGTAAGTAAATCTTACAAATAATCAAATTTGTCCAACACTCGAGAAAAATAAATTTTATATTACAATCAATCACACAAAATTACAGAAAAGAGTACTATCAAATTTCAAAACATGATATATTATTATCTTTAAAAAATAGTATACAAATATGTCTCAAATAGTATGGTACCCTTACATAAATAAGTACACTAAAATATATATATTATACTATTCTTTTCACCGGTAGTATGGATGGAGTGGATAGTTCATCTTCTTCATTTCTTTTTTTAGACATGTTGATGGTGACACACATTTACTAGGCTCACAATCATTATTCTTCACCACCATATAGAGCTCGTCTTCATCTCTTTTCGTTTTCCGACAAGGCGACATTTTTACTGATCCGCCGTCGTTATTCTTCAACACTGTATCTGGAAAACAAAACCAGAAACAAAACACAGAGTATTAAAGTAAAAGCATGATTGTAAGTAATCAATGATTTAACATAAAAAGAAAAAGAAATGAAAGGGTTTTTGTGTCTGCTCACTGTAATCTTTCACCATGAACACAATAGAGTTCGTCGGGAGGCGCTACATATCTGAACAAAATTGATCAATCTTTCTAATATTTACTAATAAAAATAACATTTAAAGATATGTGTTATTATTAAAAGGTATGACTAACAAAGGGACACGAGTAACATTGCCACATTATTTATTATTAAATTTTGGTTTTTGTTTGTAGGTTTCTCCGGTTATTCATGAGGGCAATATGACTATTATTTATAAAAGAGAAGCGGTGTATCGGTGAGTTAGGGTATTTAGATAACTAGTGAATTATTAATTGTTTGAATGTTATACAGCTCAATTCCCCTTATTTAAATGATAGTTAGATAAAAAAATTATTATATCGATGGTTTGGAGGTCATGCGACATATCTATAAATAGGTGATTTTTTTGTGCTCATGCACGGACATAAATATTTTAAAAGTAAATATACTATAATAATTGATTGATATTTACTTTTAGTTTTAAATTAATTTATAATATATATGTATAATTTTTATTAATAATATTATATTACTTTAACTATACATATGATTTTAGATATTTTATATCTAATCGGTTATGTTGTTTTTACAGTAGATTCAACTATCATTTGGACATATTGGATTCCATCTATTTCTTTGAATTCAATTATAATATTTTTTATTCTAAATATATTATTTTCTGATTAATTTTCTTATTTGTATTTAGGTTGGTTGTTGTCTTAGATATGTAAGTATATTTTAGTAAGATTATGTATGACTTAAAAAAATGTATAACTTAAGATATATTGTGCTTCGAATGAAATAAAAAATAAATAAACTAAAGTGCCTGATTCCCAATTACATAAATTAATATAATGATAATATTTTAAAGTCATATATATATATAACTTTTACAAAAGAACCAAATTGTAAAAGTGAGTTAATATTTTATTTTTTATTTGTTAATATATTTTAAGTCATCCCATAATTAAATTTATAAAATAAATAAATTATTATTAAATAATTATATATTCTTATAAAATAAATAAATTATATTCTTCTTATAGTTAAATCTATGATTTTAAATATAAGATGGATTAGTCGAGTCACTCATGTTATAGTTATTTGATCAAAAGATGTTTATGGTTAAAATTTATTTTTGGTTTTTAATATCTCTTAAAATATGCAGTAAAATGTGATTGTTTTTGAAAAATTAAATTATATAAGTAAAATACAACTTATATTTTTTTGCTGTAACGGTAAGATATTATAGTCAACGAAATATTTGAAAAATAAAATAAAAACATTTCAATAATACTAATCATAAATTATATTTTGTCAATTAAACATATATCAGTTTATGTTACTTAATTATTTTATGCAATCATTTAAGAAAATATATAGATATATAAAAACAAATTATATCTCTATAATATTAATTGAGAAGTCAGTTTCTTATGTGTCGTGTTCACGTTATTGAGAAGTCAGTTTCTTATGTATCGCGCTCACGTTAATTTTCATGACAGTTAATTACATAGACACCCTTAATGAAATAAAAAGATTATAAATGATTACCATTAACATCATCTAATTTTATTTCATTTATTCTTCCAAAAGCACATAAATAAGAAAAAGGGATATTTACAGAATATAAGCTTATAGATTATTTATATGTGAAAAGTTTAAATTTTATTACTTTTTATCTTTTCCCAAAAAATATAAATAAAAGATAAAATATCTAAATTTTTTAAAATATATTTACTTATATATAAAACACCACTTCACAAAACAAAATGAAAAAGTAAAATAGTTTAGACATGTTTTCTACAAAAGAAAATCTAATTAATAATATTATTCTTATTTTAGTCTAATTATAACCAAAAATATGATTCATTTAAAAAAAAAAAATATAACCCAATATACCAAAATTTAAATAATGAAACCAATCAAAATATGAACAGTTAAATCCACCTATTATTATGATTAATATTATATATATATTTATATATGTGTATGAATTTTCAAAATATTACAAGTTATGTTTATTAATGCATACCTGATTAAATATATTTATTTTCTGTTTTACTAAACAAGATATATCAAACTATACAAAATTTTATAAAATATATTTAAAATATAAGAGGATAATCTGAATTGATACTAATAAACCAATTTTAACCTAATTAAACAAAAAATCATCGTCAATTTAAAAGCATAGATGCAATTCAACATACCAAAATGAATACTTAAATAATAAAAAATATTATAATTAAAATCACATATCTAATTAAGATGAAAACATAAAGACACTTAGTACATTTTTTTTATTTATCATACATAAAAATTACAAAATTACTTAAAATTTATAAACAACCAAGAGAAAATATTTATCAATATTATAATTTAATTATTTTTAAATGTTTATTCCCATGCATGAGCACGGGATAATCACCTAGTTACTTTGTAAATATACATATTTGCATTGTGTAAACTTATATTTTAAAAGAAAAATATTTTTTTATTCTAATATTAAGATCATCTATGTGAACTTTTTTTTTATAAAATCACATTATATACAAATATTTTTTTTCATCTAAGAATATATAGGTAAAGTATTTTATTACTTCAAAATTATATTTTATATTATTTAAAAATATTTTTTAAATGATATTTTACTATTTTGTGAACTTTCCTTTTATTATGAAATCATAATATATATACATATATTTTCGTTTAAAATTTTTTTTAAACTTTATAAATATTTCCTTTTTATTTTATATTTTTATTTAAAATTTTTTATAAAGGAAATAATAGTATTTAAATGTATTTTTTAATTCATTAAGGGTATCATAGTAATCAACCACCGTGAGAGTTAACGTGAGTGTGACACCTAGAAAAGTCACTTCTCAAATAATATTATAGAGATAGCTTTTAAAAATTTAAAGCTAATGTGAATATTTTATCTGGTTGTGTTCAGAACGGCCGACCGATCATTGAGCAAGGGAGTATGCAATGCATCAATGAAAATGTGTATTATATAACTCAACAGTATAGAGGCAAGAGAATTGTGAGTTTTGATGCTGGATCTGAAGAATTATGTACCACTGAAACACCAAAAAGGATTTTAAAAAATATCATAAACCACAATGGTAAGTTATAGGTCATGTTGGCCGCCAAGGCGCTACGCGTCACTCTTCCGCTTCGATTTATGTCAAATCGGTTTAAAAAATCGAATATCCGATTTTTTCCGCATAGACCGCCTAAATGACCGCCTAGCCGCCTAGACAGCCACCTAATCTATTTTTTTTATTATTTTATTATTTTTATTTTATTTTTAATAATATTTTTATTTATTTATTTGATCTAAAATTTTATAAATATCATTTATATTCATACTTTTTATGAAAAGTACACTATATTAAATTTATATATTATATTTGTCTGTTTTATACAATCTTAAACATGAAAATGTATTTAAGTTATATACAATTAAAGATTAATATGTTTTATAACATAGTAAAGAATCTAAAAATTATGCCCCGCATAATTTCCGATTAATCTCTGATTTTCTCTTTAGGCGCTAGGCCCAATCCGACCGCCTGACTAACGCCTAGCGCGTTCCGGTTATAGGGCAGATCATGCCTAATGAAGATTTTGTGACTTTGTGGGTTCTTGAAAATGTCAAGAAGCAAAAATGGACAGAAAACTACTGTGTTTCTTCCTTCAAACGTGAATCTAGTACTTAATGGGCACTAATGGTGATGAAGAGCTAGCGTTCGTCTCTGGCTGTCCCTACGTTGTTTATTACTACGATGCTATGAAAAGAAACAAAATAGGATCCAAGGACTCTTATCCGTCCCAGTTTCGAACCAAGCTAACCGGCCGAGTCTAAAAAGTCCAAGTTCCTAAACTTTTTCTCCATTCATCTTTCTACAAACGTTCTTTTATGTGGCATTGTAGACAGAGATGTTCCAAACCACAAAACGTAAACCTACCGCAGATCAATTTAAGAAAAACAAAACTATGGAGAAATAAAAATCTAAAGAAAAAACACAATACATATGAAGGGATAAAAAAAGATGATCCAAATGCCATTACATAAGACACACAAACCCAGTAACAAAGACCAACAACAAGATATTGGTTCCAAGGCTTCAAATTGATTTGCGTTTTGATAGCATAATTTGAAACTGAAAATTTAGAGGTCAGACTCGATGAGGTAATCCCCGAGCCTTTCCACAACCAAGTTGCATTGCCCTCCAGTCATGGGCTCCTCGTAGATGCCAATGACCAAGGCTTGAGTCGTCTTCTTGATAGTAACGCCTCCAGGTCCCTACATAGAGAGAGAATTGTAAAATGAATTATGATTCCTATCATAAGATGTACAAGTAAGGGTTAATAGATAAGAATCATGTTACCTTCTTGCCACGGATGACAGCTCCTGGTTCACCTTGAATAACCATGTACTTGGCTCCACCGAGAAATAGACCGGTTGGGGCAAGAAACCCAGGCTCCTCGAAGTCCGTGGTGATTCCTTTGATTTCTTCAGGCTTCAACTGTAAATACACATATCAAAAAGAACACCAAGGCGATACAAGCATTAGATTCCAACACTTAAAGATTATCAGATAAACACATGGATCTACGATTAACTACTGCTACCAGACTAAAGATCTTCTAGAACCCTAGGTTGAACTCAATCTACTGATCCAGAAAAGCAGATCGAGTTTCTCATCAGATTCTGGAGAAAGAGGATCGGAGATGGTGAAATCGAAATCAGATCCGAGATTTCTCAGATCTAAAATCACAAAAAAGACGGCTGAATCTGACCCCAATGATCAGAGAAAAGAAGGAAAGAGAGAGAGGAACCTGAGGGAAATTGGCGCTCTGAGCCCACACACTGCCGTCTTGACCGAGAATAGCGGCGGCGGTGAGGTGGTTGCCTTCGACATCGCACATAAGGTGGTCATCAACGTACGATTGCCACGACATCTTCTTCTTTTTCTCCGGTGGGGTTTTTACCCTTCTTTTTTTTTTTTTTTTTTTTTTTTTTTCTGTGAAAGACTTACTTCTCCACTTCTCTCTGAATGTGAGCTTTTGATCGCAGACTAGGAAATGTTGTGGTTCAAATTTATACTCTCTCCCATTCACAAATTATTATTTTTATACAAGTACATTAAATTTCTATCATAAATCTCTTATATTTTATTATTTTAATTTCTATAGAATTCAACCAATGATAACTCAATAAATTTTATTATTTTTTAAAAAAATTACTATTTATTATTACTAATAATAACATTTTGTAAAAGCATTCACATCTATTTTTGTGAAAATTTATCTTTTTAAAAATTACTATTTATTATTACTAATAATAATTTGTAAAAGCATTCACATCTATAACAAACATAAGAAATATTTGTCTGCTTAATTTTTAATATATTTTTGTGTTTTAGGCTGTCAAATCAAATTAATTCTAGTTTAAAAATATATTTATTATTTCTTGAATACTTTATGTATTCTTACTGTACAAAATGTTGTAGGGATATATTTTTACCCATGTTCTAAAAATCGGCCGCCTAGCCGCCTAGCCGCCTTGGCGGCCGCCTGAGCGTTACGCGTCACTCTTCTGTTCTGATTTATGCCAAATCGTTTAAAAAAATTGGATATCCAATTCCTAGACCGCCTAAATGACCGCCTAGGCGGCCGCCTAATCTATTTTTTATTATTTTTTTATTTTTATTTTATTTTTAATAATATTTTTATTTATTTATTTGATCTAAAATTTTATAAATATCATTTATATTCATAATTTTGATGAAAATTACACTATATTAAGTTTATATATTCTATTTATGTTTTATACAATCTTAAACATGAAAATGTATTAATGTTATACACAATTAAAAATTAACATGTTTTATAATATAATAAACAATCTAAAAATCCGCCCCGCATAATTTCCGATTAATCCCCGATTTTTTCTTTAGGCGCTAGGCCCAACCCGACCGTCCGACTAGCGCTTAGCGCGTTCCCGAACATATATTTTTACTATAAAAAAGTTGTAGAAAAATAGAAAATTAGAATGGGAAATAGGAATTAAAAACATTAATAAGAAGATATGCACGAAGATATAGAAACAAATTTAGGCACAAATGGTATATGTGTGTAAATAAGTTGAGAATCTTTATAAATTTAATAAAGGGAAGAAAAATATATATAGAGAAATCAAAGTATTCGCTGAGTAGCGGAAAATATCATTTAACATACACTAGTTAATTGTATAATAAGCTGTATCTAAAAACGTTATTTAGATATTTTTTTAAAATTCTATATTACTGTATAGTTTCTATGTTTTGACTTTGATTGATGTTTTTATGTGATATATTTAAACAAAATATCTAAAATTTTATAGTCGGGTTAAATTTTGTTATTAATGAATTAGATAGTGACACCTGGTACCAAACCCAACCAGGATCTTCCTGTGGTGACTGACTTATTGCATCAAATATTCGAAAGGTACATATCCCAAAAATGCGATCGCTTGGAACTAGGTAATGTGAGCTAAATGCACGATGAGACAGTCACACTTGAAACAAGTCGGGTGCCCATCATTATCATGCTTTACCACTTTACCAGGCATGCTTGTTCCAATAGCTCAAATCGTGTTGAAACAATATATACCATTCTGAATCATTCAGAGGCCGTTAATTATGTTAAAACGACATTTAAAAGTAGCTCAAATGTTTTCAACAATACATGATGTGCATACATATAGTCTCTATACGATAATCCATGATTTATATTTTGGTTAACTGCAAGTGAAACCGAAATTACTTCGAATTGCTTGCACTGAGTAAACGCAGTGGCTCATATCATATAACTACACACAATAATTAATACTCTTTCCGTTCCCGAAAGTAAGAATTTTTAGATTTTTTTTTTGTTCCAAAAGATAGATTTTATATATTGTTAAGGTATTTTTTTATACTTTTGAGAAACATTAATTGAAAATATTTGAATTGATTAAATTTCATTGGTGTAAAGTTATTGGAAAGTGTATAATAAAGTAAAAAATAAATTAAATTATAAATATTTATTAAATTCTTAATAAGCGTGAATACTCTAGAAAATCTTAATTTCGGGAACAGACGAAGTATCTATTAATTTGGCTTTAATATATTATTTTAGACAATGAGTTGTAAACATGATTGAATTATTGATTTTTTTCAGTTATTCGGCACAAAAGAGAAGTTGAGGGATGCCATAATGTGCCCACCATTCGTTCCTTCTCTATTCTCTCCGAATACAGAGTGGATATTCTCTTTGCAGATCACAATTATGTTATTGCGTGACACCCAACATTGCATTTACATCTGCCCCATCACTTTCAATAATTATAGTGTTTTAAGTCAGATTTTGGAGATTATTAAGATGGTCTTTGATTTTGAAATACTCAGTCTCTCGTAAGTTTGTGGAAATAGTCGATAATCAAATTTAGGAGCATTTTTTTACTCAAAGAAAAAAAATTGGGAAATAATTATCACATGAATTATTCAGTTTTTTTTATTGATCAGTCGATGAAAATGTCTTGGGTGCGTATTATAAAAATTCGGTGTCTAGTGTTCCACCGTAATACCGTGATAGTTGTCTCAACCAAAACAATGTAAAATCTGCTTTATTCTTTCTTTCTCTTTTAACAAGGATTCAAAGACTTTGTAAACATTTTGATTTTTGGCATATGGTTATTTAAAAAAAAAATTGATTTGACTACATACATCACCGAATTAAATTTATCTTTTTAATATTTTATCTAAACACTTTTAAAGTTAAGTTTACTTAAAATTGAGTAGTTGAATAACAGTAAGTTACTAGGAAATGATTTGTGGCACTGTGGGAGAGAAGGCAAAATAGAAAACAAAACCATGTACTAATTGCATGATAGTAAACAAGCTTTTTGAACTTTCTAAAAATTAATGCATCACCGTTAGATGAATGGAACACACAAGTCAAGAAAATGAGCGTGAAGACCCATTAGGGATGCTTTGTCGGGGCGTTACATATTGTTAGAATCACTAACTCCTATAAGCAAGAGAGAAAGAAAGAGTGGAGAACTAGAGATAGTGAAAATGATCATCTTGTCTTTTTTTTACATCATCTTGTCTTTTTCTTATAAGTAAAAAAGCAACTCTTAGCCGTTTTGAATTTAGAATCTTCAACTATAAAGATACAATAGTTTTGATGACTCCACACATCAAAATCCATATGTCTAGAAACACCAAAGTATAATGGTTGAAGGTGTATTGGAGAAGAATGTCTTCTCTAATAACATTTGGAGTCTAATATAAACGTAGATTAGAAATTATCTTTAGACTTTAGCCCCAGATAATGGAATGTGTTTGAATCTTAGTATGGTGCAACAACATTTCGGTAAAGGTCTGCGCCAAGATGGATTATATAGAGTTTGAAAACCCTATGAATGATGACAGTTATTATGGCATCTCTGATCAATGATACTCGGGAGGCGGTAGGCACATCAACTGATAGAAGGCTTTGCAACCACGGTTGGTTAGTTCTTAAAAAGGTTGATGGAGAATGTGCAAATGTAAAGAAAATTATTCACGTATCCGACTTTTTCACTTATTATTCACTGTACCATGTGAATATATATATACGCAAAAAGAAGTGTAAGGAAAATTGAATCAAAACAAATAAATTAATTGGGAAACCAAGAAAAAGAGGTAAATAGTCTTAAGTTTCGGATTCTTCTTTTGTGTAATTATCTGCAACCTCAAGTTCAACTTTCTTTTAAACTTTAAGCAGAAAGACTCCAAATTAAATTAGAAAAAAACATACAACCAACCCAAAAACAAAATTAGTAAAACAATGGTTTAAAGGACTGGAACTGGAGCATTCTTCAGAGATCCTGTTCGATCAAGTAATCACCCAACCTCTCCACGACCATGTTACATTGTCCTGGAGTCACTGGTTCTTCGTACAGACCAAACACCATCGATTGTCCTGTTTTCTTGATCGTGATTCCTCCAGCTCCCTGCACAAGTTATAATAAGAATCCCACAAGTCTCAACCGCTAATAACGTTTTTGAGTTCGGAAACCAAATTCATAACACCAGATATCAAGTGATTATATATTTGACCATCTTTGCAAAAGTTGATTCTCCTAATCTTAGGCATGAATTGTTTCAAATGCATTTTATGTGTTTACGTTTGCATTTGCATGGATCATTTTTATATTTAACTTACCATTTTGAATTACATAACATGTTTCAAGCTTCAAACGCAATTGTGAATTCCTTTTGCGTTTGCCATTTACATTTACACTTAACAAAAAAAAAATCTTAAATATTTAATATTTGAGCTTACATGGAAAAAGTTTACTAAATGTATATGCAAAAGCAAAGAAATAATACAAGCTTAGAGTATCCATTGTTTCATATGCAGTTTCTACATCTGCATTTGCATGTATATGAGAAAAAAGAGCTAAACTTTCAGAAATTAGCTTTTTTAATTTGAGTTCCCTAAACTATTTTTGCAGATGCAAAAAAAAACATTGGAAATTCTCCTAAGTATACCTTCTTGCCACGGATGACAGCATTAGGCTCGCCTTGAATAACCATATACTTTAGTCCTGCAAGGAACAAGCCTGTGGGAGCAAGGTGGCCTGGCTCATCGAAATCTTTCATGATATCTGTCATCTCTTGAGGCTTGAACTGTTTGAAGAGGATAAATCATCAGCTATTTTTTGTTTGAAAACAATTGTTTAACCATATCCAAAATCAGGAACTTGGTACATTTAGAAATAATCAGTAAGAAAATGTCAAATACAGTTATACACTTGCTATATATATTTAATTAAACACGCAGAGCCTACAACATAGTTTGAAACGGTTATATGCAAGTTGGAATCGAGGAAGGCATTCATGGACGATCAAGGAGGAGACAGAGAGTTACCTGAGGAAAATTAGCGCTCTGAGCCCAAACACTACCGTCAAGGCCGATGATGGCGGCAGAGGTGAGGTGGTGACCTTGGCCATCACCAACATCGCACATCAAATGCTCATCAACGTAAGTTTGCCACGACATTATCTCGATTTCTTTCTTGTTCTTCCTGGTTTGTTAATTTTTAATAATCTTCTTACGTATGTATGTGCAATGCATGCAACTCTGAGGAGACTTCGTCGTCTCTCGCTCGATAAATAGGGAGCTAGCAAAAATGTCGTGCGATGAAATCTGAACCGTTGGACTGAATAGGTACATTCTTGGCCGCTCACAATATTCAACTAATACTACTCACGTCTCGCCTTTGTTTTAGCTTGATCATTAACTCCATGCACGCCAAGTGTCCTTATTTATAACGATTAACGAACTTGAAGTTTTTAAGGAAACAACGACAATATATTGACTTTTGTCTATTAGTTCTCTCAGTAGATAGTAATCTGCGCAAACTAAAATGTATATATTAATGTTGAAATTATATATTATGATTATGTATAACATAAGATATGTTTTAAACGATAGTTAGATAAAACTAAAAGTATGATTGTTATCAGGGACGATGTCAGAGATTTTTTATAATGGAGTCACTAATATTAAAATTTATATGTTGTTTGCAAGTTTGAGAAAAAGCTTTGGAAAATATTTTTTTTTATTTCGCCTATCATGTTGTAGTAGTTGTGGACTTAGGGGTTTAACACATAAAATCGAAAAAAAAGTGGATCAATAACATATTATAAGCAAAACAATAACTGTGTGAAAAAAAACAAGTATAGCTCCTTTAAATTCAGAAAACATAGTTGCATAATAAAAGAAATTAAAGGTTATTTGATCATCTATATTGTAAAGGTTGTTCCAGATGCGACCAACACGTGAGACTTGCTGGTGGTTCGTTCCTGGAAGTTTCTTCTCATCTTCAAGGTCATCTAATGCAGAGCTCTCATGGCGGCGAAGGTGGTGACACTCGCATGCTTATATTGCTTGCTCAAGAAGATTAATACACTAAGCCGAGACGAATTACAATGATTCAGTCTCTGCGAAACAGAGATCACCTCATCGAGCAGTAACAAAACCGAATACGACACATTTATTTAGAAATAGATTTTCAACGTCCTCTTTCAGAAATGAGAGGTGGTTCCAAGAACGTGAGTGCTCTGCTAAATGCATGAAAGCATGTATGGAGAAACGAGTTCTTTCATTAACACTTGGCATCATACTAAAGTTTCATCGCTTTGTCGTCTCTACGGATATGTCGACTTAATGGCGATAGATCAGATAGGTTACCGTTTTTAACAGAAACATATAGAGGAATAAGAAATCTTTATTGATGCTATGATTATACTAGGTGGACCGCCCGCACATGCGTGCGGGCATTAACATTAATATTAAATTGATAATTATATATTTACAACTATAAAATACTTATGTTAAATGTATGTGGTTAATATGAAAGATTTGATGTTACATATTAATATTTATACATGTTCATATGAACAAAAAATACATTAGAACGTTTAGATTAAAAAATTCAGTGTTTCGTATAAACAATATGAGTTATGGAAAATACAAAGTACCTTACGTCCATAAAGTAGAGAAACCAGCCTTAAGACCAAGACTTCGAGTTCTGTCTAGATTAAGGTAAAACCCACACATCATATAAGATCATATTTCTCATGTTTTGAGCGCCTGATCATCATGAAGAGTGCTCACGATTTTCTTAGCACCAACATCTTTCCAGTCTATTGAAAGCACTGTCCCATTAGATTTCACCTGTTGATTGTGCAAAACTGCAAAAGAGTCAATCAAAATGCCAAAACATTGTAATCTCCATGAGAGAAGAAAGACTAAATAGGAATATAGATAGATAGATACTCACAAATGATTTGCTCTAGCACTCCTTATATCCTCATCAGAATTCAAATATATCTCACGGAAGAACTTGTTCAAAGCTGCGTCTCCTTCAAGCTTATCATCCTTCTATTCTTCTTCACTTCAGCTTCAAGCTTGTCATAGTCCTTTACTTTCTTGGAAGAACGATAAGCCGGTCTCATTGAAACCTCTGCACCATTACACAAACAAATAATATAAATTTTAAAATGTCAAGAGTCTGTGATTCAAACTTCTCATCAGGTGAAACTAAATAAAAAGAAAAAAGAAAGTAGAAAACCTGTTTAAGAAATTCGGGTCTGGCAAAACTGCTGGTTGCTTGCCATGTTCAAGAGAGGCCCATGTGATTATCTCTGCTTTTAAAAGACTTTTCTTAATTTTGGTTGATATTACTTCATATCTGCACTTCACTACTGTTATCTGAATACACACCGCAAGGAAAAAAAAGGTCAATACAATGTGTACAGCTAAAAGAGAGATTTGAATTACCTGAGATTTATTATCATTGGTTTCATTGTAACAGCAGATATGATTTACGGTTTCCTTCTCTAAGCCTTGTGTCAGAAAAGAGGTAATTCTAACAAAAATATTTAAAAATGTAAACAATTCCCAAAAGATAACAAATTATATAATAGATAGGACAACGTCAATGAGTTTCAAAGTTTTTAAAAAGCTTTGAGATTACCTTTGGATCTCAGACGTACCGAAGAGGATCACGCACAATAAATAAATTGCACTTGATTAGCGTACACATCTTATATTATATTCTTAATAAGTGATTTAACTTTATAAAAAAAATTACCTTTTTCGAAATGGATGATCAGTTCCTGGATAAACAAAGTCGTCTCTTTTTGTTAGTTGAATCACTACTTATGCAAAAATATAGATAGAGATACAACATGGAGAGGAAGAGAACAAAAATAAACGGAGAAGAAGAATCCCCCACAAAATAACCAGTAATGGTGTTCCCGTCTATGAGTTACTTATTGATTATCATTCACCTGCGCAAGATCACAAAAGTAGAATTTAAATTAGAACGATCAAAAACATATGAAAACTTAAAAGATAGATGCGTGAAACTAATGGGGGGGGCGTGATATTTATATAGCAAATTAGTTTAAGTTTCTAAATGACCTAGTTTTCAAGAGAAGCTATGAGATAAAATATCATCTAATAAATTTTAATTCAGCTATGAGAAAGCATATCTTTTAGTAAATTTTTAAAGATATTCTGGTTATAATATATACATAATTTTGGTGACTCAAATCTTGCTATATATATATTTAAATATTAAATGCATGATATTAGAAAAAAAGATATCTCGTCAGTTGATTGCAACTGGTTTTTGATAAAACAAGTCCCACTATAAGGATTTAAATAATAGATAATAAGGAAAGAATAATGAATTTTAACGTTAAAACCCCTCAACTAAGTTTGTTTTGGATAAAAACCTCCAAACTAAGTATTTAACGAAAAATCCCCTAAACTAACTCTATTTAATGAAGTAAACTCTAACAGGTCATAATTACCATTACTACCAGTAAATCTTTAGTTTAGGGGTTTCTACACTAAGTAAACAAAGTTGAGGAATTTTACCATTAAAAATGAAAAAAATCAAAATATTGTAATAGGAGGATAAATTTTCAAAATACATTTTATAAATTAAAATGTATAAGCTTCTATAAATGACTTAGATCCTCTTATAATAATTTAAAACATCTGATAAGCCAATATAAATAATTTTATAAATGTATTTATAATTTTGTAAATGATTTATAAAGCATGCATTGAATTATTAGACATTAATAGTTATTATGATACTTTATATACAAATATAATTCTTTCTATACGAATATAAAATCATTATATCAATTCAAGCAAACATTTTTGTTTATTATTTTATGTAATTTATAAACATATAAAAAAATTGATCGCATTACTACTCTTTCATAGTTTCAACAATTAGTTACCATAAATAATTATTTCTAATATTATGTAGATTATTTGGAAAGTGATAATTGAATTATCCTTTTATTTTAGATATAATTATAATAAATAAAATTAAAAATCATCGGTCAATCAAATTATAACAATTTGAAGAGTTCATTTATGATCAACACGTAATAAAAAAATCACTTATGTGACTTCTCAATCAATATATAGTAAGATTTATATTTTCATAAATAATTTATAACATTATATAAATAATTTTAAAATTCTGATAAATTTATTATGTAGACAACGATAAATAATTTAAAAATCATATTAATAAACATGTTTGGATTTTGTAATATTTAAAATAGTTATTATGTAATTATATTCGAATACAATTCATCAAGTAGAGTATAAAACTATTATAATTATCTTATATAAAAATTCGTTCATTATATTTTATAGTTTATAAATATTAAAAGTAATAAATAAAACATTATTAATCTTTCTATAGTTTCGAGAATTAGTTGCCATAAAGTGTTATTTGTAATATTATTTAGATTATATGGCAAGTGATGTTAAATGTTTTTAGACTTTCCTTAACTTTTTAGATCTAATTTAAATAAATAAAAATTGAAAACAATCGACCAATCAAATTATAACATTTTTTTTTGAAACTTCACCTATGAGCGACACGTCACCAGACCTCACTAAAGTGACTTCTCTTTTAATATATAGGGGGATTGAGAGGATTGATAAATCAACTAATCGAACTTGAAGCTGAAGGTTTAAGGTTTATCACGTAAAATTTCATCGAGAAAAGTATAGATGGTATGAAGTTCTTTTAAAAGAATGTTAGTGTGAACGCATTAAATCCACAGTTTTGGTAAGAAACGTTCTTTGCGTGACACCTAAGCGTTTTACTAAATAAAAGCTTCTCATGAAGCCACGTCACCACGTCACATTCCTTTTCAATAAACTTTTAAGGTAAGTTTTAAAAATGTTTTTCATTTAATATATAGGGGATGTTATTGGAAGAAGACCAATGAAATGATTGCAGGACCATGATTTTGTAATAGCGACCTTGAAACAACCTCTTCTGAATGAAAATATCGTCTCAGTTTGAACTCTCTACACAGTTAACATTTTACTCTGAAAAATATTTTGGCATACCATAACACAATTTTACAATTGCAACGGAGAACTATTATTTTGTACCATATATGATCATTCTGAATTTCCCAAGCTTATTGGCAAAGTCTCGAGGAAGAGCTTTGCTATGTCGAACATAGATTCCTCTCGTTACCATTACCGACAGTGAGCTTGTGACATAATCTACCATGGATTACGGTTATATCAATTTAAATGTTATATTCTTTTTGTATTTCTCAAATCCTCCTATTCTTATAGAAAGTGTTTTGATTAATTCTTTTTATATTTATATACTACATAAAATAATATAGAAATCGATAAAATGATATAATATTCTTATATGAAACATTTTATTTGTATATAACATATTATTATAATTATTAATGTCTTATAATGTCCATATATGTCTTATAAGTCATTTATAAAATTATATATCATGGCTTACAAAACTATTTTATCATAAATTTAAATTATTTATAAGAGTTTATAAAACATTTATAAGAGTTTATAAAGCATTTATAAAAAATAGAAATCCTCCTATATAATAAAGAAACATGGAAACGGAAGCGGAGGTACGTGGAAACGGAAGCATATGGAAGCGCAGAAACAAAATTTTTTAAAAAAATAGGAAGCGAGTACGTGTTTGAAGCGTATCCATATATATATATATACACATATATACATATGTAAGAATTTTTTAACAAATCTAGAACTAAAATTATACGATTTAAATTTAAAATAAAGCATTTATTCATTTATAATAATTTTAAATGATTTCATATTAAATCTGTGAAACTACACATAAATTAATTTTAAAATAAATTATTATATTAATTATTTTTAATACTTTATAACTGATTTACATAATATATTTCAATGTATGATTTATCTTTAATAAAAACCTCAATGCATAAAGATAATTTATAGTATTAATTTTAATATTTCTATATTTATATTCTCTCTATTCAATACTTTTAAATTTGAATTTTATATAAATTAGAAACTCTAATTTTATATTTTTATTGATATAAGACATTGTGTTTAAAAAAAAAATGGAAGCGTGATTCCAAAACGGAATCGTAAGCTTCCAACGTGTTTTTAAAGATAATATTTTAGAAGCGTTTTGGAAGCGAGATTCCATAAGATTCCGATTCCGGTTCCGATTCCGATTCCGGTTCCGAAGCGGGAAGCAGACGTCCGATGAAACTTCTGTGCAACGTAGAGGAGAAGTAACTTAAGTGACTTTTGTTTACATGTCGATTATTTGTGAAGCCTTAAGAAATTTGTTATAAATTGCTTGTTCAATAATTTTTAATTTTATTTATTTTAGTTTAGATTTAAAATAAAAAATAAATCTAGAACCATTTACTATCACTTGTGAAATAATATAAATTATATTACAAATAATTATTTATGGTAACTAATTATTGAAATTATATAAAGAAAATAACGTTTGATCAATTTTTTTATATTTATAAACTACATAATACAATGAACGAATTTTTTATATAATTTTTAATTAATTTAATTAGATCAAATAAAAGGGTATGTATACAAATAATGATTATCACTTGCCAAATAACCTAAATGATATTACAAATAATAATTTATGGTAGCTAATTTTAAAAATTATAGATATTGTAATAATGTTTGATCAATTCTTTTTATATTTATATAGTGCATAAAATAATGCATAGAAAACAATTTATAGAAATAAATATAATGATTTCATATTCATATAAAAATATACCCGTATCTATAATAATTATTAATCTTTTTAATGTCCATATATGATTTATTAATAATTAGGCTTTGAAGATTGAACGGATTATATTTACCAGAACATGTGAACTATGATTTAGAAATATTTTGCATTCAAGTCAAATAATATAGTGAATAAGTTAAAATTATGATTGAAACGAATTATAAGATAGATTTTTGGTTTATTGATTGTATGGTTTGTATTACTATTTATAGAGATAAATAAATATTTGGAAAAAATAAGTAAGAAATTAGGAAGATAGTAGCAAAAAAAAAAAAATTTAATAAAAAATTGAAATGATAACGAGAAAAATAAGAAGAGTTTGTTGATAACTTGTAATTTTTATGACTGATTTCAGTTGAATTAAGTACACAACCACATTATATACACAACACATTCACCTAAAATTCTAAGTAGACAACACGTTGGGCTAACGTTCTATAACTAACTAAAGAAGATGTACCGGTTGGTCAACTCAGATAAATCAATGGATTGTGTCGCCTACAAGTAACAAAACAACAAAAGACTTTTACACTTATGTAATAGAGAAAACAATCAATAATTTTATAGAATTGATGATAACACGTAATTTTTTATGGCGAATATTTTTGTCATTAGGAAGCAATTTTCAAACCTCAGTCTCCCTAATAAAAAAAGTTATTCAAAGAACTTCAGACTTTTGATCTTCACCTATTGTTGTGGATACGTACAAAAGAAAATACCAGTGATTGATTTCAGCTGAATTAAGCATGCATTTACATTGGGATAAATTCTAATTTATCTTGTGATTTTGTTAGAAATTGTATTAGCTCAGACTTCTTTAAATGTTTCTTCTAAATAATTTATTTAATATGGTTTCTTTTAATTTTAGGATGTTTATTTGGATGGAGCATTCAAATAATCCTTTGTTTGTTTAGTTGTTGTACATATCATCACCATCAAAATGAATTTATTTAAAGCATTAAGATTAACAACAATAGTTATCAATTAAGAAAATAATTTTTATTTTTCTATCTTTATATTAATCAACTTATAAGGTAAAGACTGAAAACAAAATCTATGGTCTAGTGATATGATTAACAGAATCAGGATACTCTAGACGAATGTAATCGTACATGAGTCCTTGAAAATGGCTTATGACAAGCGGTTGGGTTAGATATATGGTCTTACATTCCGGACCAAGGGAGGAAGCAGGCGCATTCACACTGTGTAACCAGTAGAGTCCATGAATACCATGTCTTGCAATTGTATTATCTAAGAGAAGCCCTGGCACTATGGCCAGCTCGTTCCCCTCTGTAACTTTTAGTCAAAACGACATTTTCACCTACTTATAGTTCTCTATCAGACTTTTGATCTTCACCTATTGTTGTGGATACGTTCAAAAGAAAATACCAGTGACTGATTTCAGTTGAATTAAGCATGCAGTTAAATTGGGATAAATTCTAAATTACTTGATGATAACGCGTAATTTTTATGGCCGGCCACAATTCGATTTCCGTTGGCCACCAGAGGATTAAAAAATATATGTTAAGACCGAGATTCAAATCCAACTTATCTAATCCGTTCATACTTTGATTGTAATTGCGATTGATATATTTTCTTCTAGGTGATTAAGCAAGTAGAAACACTCAGGATTTGTTTATCCAGTCTTCGTTTCCTACTGACTGGGGGAGAGAAAAAAACTCTCATGCTTTCACTATGATCAATACGATACAATAGTAATGAGTTAGTCTCTCTTTGTGCAGGTATTTCAAGAACATACACAAAGCGATCACCGGAGAGGATTACCACAGCGATTACGATGAGGATGACTCGCTGTCAGCCTCTGAGCCTTCCGACGCCGAAGACTAGGAATCGTGAACCGGAGAAAGTGCAGTAACCTCAAGAGCTATGATCTCTTCCTCGATCTCTCTATCTCGATCTTCTTCTTTCTCCTTCCTCTGTGTGTAATATCTCTCTACTCTTTGCCACAAACCCTCTATTTCTTCTCAACCTCCTATGCTTTATAAGGAAGACGATGATCGTTGTACAACCTTGTTGGAATGAAAAACTTTGTAGAGATGGAGAAAGTGTTTTAAGTGTTTGAAGAGAAAGAAATTTTGTGAAGAAGAAAGATTTAATAACTTAGAAGAAGATTTTTATTACTTGTTACAAGCTTTGTTTATTTCTTGGTGATACAAAATGAAAAGAGAGTGGAGGTATTTATAGCCTCCAAAGTACAAAATATCTTACATATTTTAATCTTAAATCTAGAGAATTCTACTTAAAAATCTAGATTATTTTATCTTAATTATCTAGATAATTCTATAAGAATATCTAGATTTTTATTTTAAGGAGGTGGATGATTTTTCTAGAATTTGGGCTAAGTTTTGGATCAACACATGATTAACCCAATAATGTTTGATCCAAATCAAGTTTATTTTTCAACACCCCCTCTTAAACTTGATTTGGTTACTCCGAGCAAGCTCCTCATCTTGATAAAGTCTTCTCGTTTGAGTGGTTTGGTGAAGATATCAGCTACCTGATCATTTGTCTTCACATACTACAATTGCACATCCATCTTAGTAACACATTCTCGAATGTAGTGATAACGAGTGTCGATGTGCTTACTTCGATCATGGAAGACTGGATTTTTCGCCAATGCTATTGCCGACTTGTTATCCACAAAGATCTTCGTTGGCTCCTCTTGTGGTAGGTTCAACTCCTTTAGCAAGTTTCGTAGCCAAATAGCATGGCAAACACATGAAGTAGCTGCCACATACTCCGCTTCACAAGTAGAAAGAGTGACAATTGGTTGCTTCTTTGACATCCATGTGAAAGCGGTTTCTCCAATGAAAAACACGAAGCCACTTGTGCTTTTCCGGTCATCTACGTCTCCACCCCAATCGCTATCGCTATATCCAACAAGCTTGTAATCGTCAGAAATAGAGTA
>NC_027754.1:1533589-1542321 GCF_000695525.1 Brassica oleracea var. oleracea | reverse complement strand
TCTCAAACCATCCTTTTGTGTTTGAGATAAACCACCATCATTCTCCGGTTCAACGAAGCCTTTCTCGACTATCTCCCACACATCATGTGCTCCTAAGATAG
Source organism: Brassica oleracea var. oleracea (assembly GCF_000695525.1). Taxonomy (NCBI): domain Eukaryota; kingdom Viridiplantae; phylum Streptophyta; class Magnoliopsida; order Brassicales; family Brassicaceae; genus Brassica; species Brassica oleracea. Next base: position 1,542,220 of record NC_027754.1, on the reverse strand, counting down.
CCATCATCCTAAGACTCCAATTGTCATAGTTGCTCTTAGTGAGCAATGGAACTTGGAAGGGAACACCATTGTTTGCCATCTTCAAAAGGAACTTGTAGCTCTGATACCACTTTGTTGGAATGAAAAACTTTGTAGAGATGGAGAAAGTGTTTTAAGTGTTTGAAGAGAAAGAAATTTTGTGAAGAAGAAAGATTTAATAACTTAGAAGAAGATTTTTATTACTTGTTACAAGCTTTGTTTATTTCTTGGTGATACAAAATGAAAAGAGAGTGGAGGTATTTATAGCCTCCAAAGTACAAAATATCTTACATATTTTAATCTTAAATCTAGAGAATTCTACTTAAAAATCTAGATTATTTTATCTTAATTATCTAGATAATTCTATAAGAATATCTAGATTTTTATTTTAAAGAGGTGGATGATTTTTCTAGAATTTGGGCTAAGTTTTGGATCAACACAACACATGATTAACCCAATAAAGTTTGATCCAAATCAAAGTTTATTTTTCAACACCTTTGCGGGACGCGCTTTTGTAACTGACTGCTGACTCAGCACCAGCTCGTTACCGAGCTTAAATGATTTGGGCCGTTCTTATTTCGTTAGGCACAAGAAGAAACCCGAAACTAATTTGACACCGCTTCACAATATCGGCATCACCGAGATCCACATTTTGGCCGTCGAACATTATGGTTTATTCAAAAAAGAAAATATAATAAGAATAATTTGATGTCATGAATTCACCAAGATTGGAGAAGCATGCCAGGCAACCCGAAATAATATACCAAATGATGTACATAAACACACTAATGTTGGTTAGGACGTTAGGCATTTTTATTGGCGGGCTAGGGTAAGTTTGAGCTAAGCCTGCTTAGTATTTATATATGGGCCGATAAATAAAGTTTTTCATTTTCTCCTATTAAAAACAAAAATAAAAAATAGCGATGACGTGTGTATGTATGTATACTCAAGAAGAAGAAGAAGAAAAATCGAAAGATCTGAGAGAGGAAGGAAGATGGGAATAAGGTTCATACTGATGGTGAACAAGCAAGGCCAGACTCGCCTTGCTCAGTACTACGAGTGGCTCACTCTCGAGGAACGCCGTGCTCTCGAAGGCGAGATCGTTCGTAAATGCCTCGCCCGCAACGACCAGCAGGTTAACCTCTTTCTCTTCCAATGCGATCCTTCAAATTCGATCGTGATTTTTGGTTCGGATCTCGTATCCATAAGTCAATGACCTGTTTCAAATCCTGGAATTGGCCTTTTGATCAATTCTGAAATTTGGTTTTGGTAGATCGATCCGGCATTAGCTTTTGAAAAATCTCTGAGTTTCATCGAAATTTGTGATTAGATTAGATTCGAATTGATGTTTGAGTTCCTTTGTTCATATGCTGGTGTATTGGCTGGCTGGCTCTTAACGAGCAGTGTTCGTTTGTGGAGCATCGCAACTACAAGATCGTCTACAGGCGCTATGCGTCTTTGTTTTTCATGGTTGGTGTTGATGACGATGAAGTAAGTTATTGTACCATCCCTTTTAAGTGTTGTAGGTGTGTTTGCTTGTTGATTCTAACTACTAATTAATGCATTTTTCTTGGAGTCTTGTTCTAGAACGAGCTGGCGATTCTAGAGTTCATACATCTTTTGGTTGAGACTATGGACAAGCATTTTGGGAATGTGGTAAGTTTTACTAGTCCCTAACTCAATAGTGTTTGTCTTGTTTTGTGTCTTCTATGTGTGATTCGATTCTTGTTTCATGCATCTAGTGTGAGCTGGACATAATGTTCCATCTAGAGAAAGCTCATTTCATGCTCGAGGAAATGGTCATGAATGGTTGCATTGTCGAGACTAGCAAAGCCAACATACTTTCACCTATACAGCTCATGGACAAAGCCCATTAAATTCAAGACCCTTTGTTCGTTTCCTTTTCATCGCACTGTTAACACAACTTCTGTAATATTATTACTGCTTCACTCTTTTGTCTCCGGCGAATCTAAAGAACAATTTGTTTCTTACATGCTTTCAATGGTACGGGTTAGAGATGTTAAATGGGGACTTCAAATATCCGTTTCATTCTACTTAACCTACTTGTATTGTTTAGTAGCCACTTAAAACAGAATCATTCTTTTTATATCCTTTAGTTTTCCAAATTGCAAATATGTTTAACCAAAAATATATAAATTCTTACAGAAATCTTCAAGAGAGAACAATGTCGTTATTGTTTCAAACTTAAAACATATATCAAACAAATTAATGAGTTCATGTCGTCTTGCAGTGGCGTTATCAAAATGGGGAAAGCATTTAAACGGATACTTTAAACAATATCTCTCACCACCAACTCTTTCATTGCTGGTATAGTTAGAAGATGCTTGAATGTGTAGTAGTATTAGTATCGACGTATCGTATTGTAGTTTCCAACTCTACCTTCATGGTTTATGGCGAACCGTTCCATAAAATTTCATTACGTATAACCTCTTTTTTTAAGTCAACATATTTTCGTGGTCATCACAAGCTTAGGGCATCAAGAAAAAATTGAAAATGTTGGACCGGCACCGACGATCCTAGCTTAACAAATACAGAGAATGGATTTTTGTTCACTAATCCAATTTATTTGATAATTGACCGAAGATGCTGAAATATCAAAGGTAAAATTTGAACTTAGGAACTTAAAGATATAGAGGTCAATTTATTTTATTTTATTGATAAAATACAACGTCAATCATTTTTTCTTAAAATGATTGGGAAAAGAAAAGAAGAATGAACATTATTTCTTATTAGATAATTTAAACTTTCTTTTTATGCAGTAGAAATTCATCAACCTTCCGTCTCGTCCTCCAAGTAAAATGTAATCAGTGATCTCCCAACTTTTATCTTTCACCATTTTAGTTTCGCCGGAAAATACTGCATTGAAATGCATGATATGTTTACAAATCTGGATATATAGTAACACATATATTCTATTGTACATAGAAAGTATTTTTACCTTGTTGATAAGGGAAATGTAGTAAGGCTTCACTTGTTCGACATCTACATGAACTTTGCTCTTACTGTATAGGTCATATTTACTGCAATTTTTTTTTAATTCGTTAGAATAAAAAAACTTGGAATATAGAATAGTAACAACATAAAATAAATGACAAAAAAATTACTTGAAAACATGGAGCCACTTGAGATCCTCCCTGTCTTCATCGTTCATCAAATGTGTGTAGGTTCCCGCTTTGTGCAATGCTGCACGATTATTTCTTAGAATTTTAGTAATTAAAAAGTAGCTGATATCTATACTAAATTTAGTGAGTGAAACATAAGATATGGTTGACACATTTGAAAACGTACGATAAAAGGAATGGTATCGAATAATGAAGAGACCAGCGTGAGGAAGAGTTGTGCCATTCTCCTTGGCCACCTATTTTAAATTATCAAATCAATCATATTATAAGTTTTGGTAGTTCTTTTAAATCATAATCATTTACAGAAAATAAGAAACTGATTATTACCAAATACATGTAGTCGTCATGACCCCATGACATAAGGACATTGTCCAGTCCACATCCTTCACTGTAAACTCCATTTTTGGTGTTATACTTTGGGGTGTTATTATCAGGATTTTCTTTGAAATACTGCAATATAGTAATGGTAAATATATTAATTAACATAACTTATCCATCATCTACGTTTAAATTCGAACTTGTCTTTCACAAAATCTGAAATACACTACCGATAGACCTAGTGTATTATATTTTTACCTTGTGGTGAATACTGGCCGGGTCGAAGGTGCATCCAACTGGAAATGTGTCGCCTATAATTCAATGGAAGTGTTAAACTGTGTACATTTTTGTTGCTATTTTACAGAATTAAACGAAAATATAGTTCTAGACAAGTATATAGTCCACAAAAACTTAAAATAGGATAATTCATATTTAATACACATACCAACGACAGCCCACTGAGGAAGACCCCCGAATTCTGGCAAAAGGAGAACCTTTCCAAGATCTGGATAAAAACCGACAGTAATTCAAAATTCCAATACTGACACAAGATTATCTTCTACAAGTATTCTAACCCAGAGTATGAAAAAACGGTAGCTTAGTATATAATTAATTCTCCTGTGTACATGTTTTGCTTCAAAGAGAATGGAACAACAACAAATCTTTGAAACTGTTGGCCGTTTTATATTGCAACATTTATAACGTGGGATGATGGCATTTTATTGAATTTCATGTTACACAACCAGCGCCATTGACAAGTTCAACTTGCAGCCTTTTATCATTTTGGACCTCTCGACTTAAATTAAAAGGTTTAATTATAAATTCGTAGAAACAAATAGTCATTTTTGTGTGAATAACTAATATATACGATACATTGAAAATGTTCAAATTTGTATTGTGTACATATATAGTTATGATATAGCAGAAGAAGACATGTACCGTGGATAAGAGCAGTGAGATGGAGCCAGTCTTCGTTAGGATAATCCTTGCGGATGGCTTCAGCGGTTTGGAGAAGGTGTTGAATTTGAGGCTCATCGAGATCAGGATCGCTCTCATCAACCACATTGTTCAATAGCTCACAACATTCCCATATACTCATTTCCATTTTATTAAGTTTTCCATACTCTTTTCTCATATCTTTCACCTGTTTCAATTTTTTCTAAGTTGTTAGCTTTCTATTAACACTAGATATTTTTAATTTAGTTAGCCTCATAAAACTTTAATTTAATTGAACTTACAAAATCATAAGTCTGATGAATATGTTGCATCCTGTAGAATTCCTCAACACCCTGCTGTCTCTCGCTTTCACCGTTCTCATAGTCCCTAAACATAAATAGAAAATGATTGTGATAAATTTTCATGAAATGCAACATTCATAAACATATTATCACATGCAGGTTAATCAATGTAGTTATATATCTCTAGAGACAAAAGAAAAAGCACAAACCTAAAAGAGTGGCCCAGGAAATTGATATCAGGAGCATCGAATTCATCAGTTTCTTTAGATTTTGGAACCATAAAACCTCCATCACCCCTCTCCTCTTTTGTTTTCTTTTCCTCGATTCTTGAATCTATAAAATGGTCAAAACGTAAGTTTCATATGTTTATGGATAAAAATCTTAAATACTATCATTGTTCAGAACTAATCTAAGCATAGCGTTCTCTGATATATTAAAAGAAAAAAAGAAATGAAACGTTACCAGAGACGTAATGTTCAACAAGAACAGTCATCTTGTTAGGAAGTTGATACGCAAATTAAAGACAAAAACCAAGATACTGTGAGGATGCTGATGATGGTGCAAGAGAATGAAGAAATGTATTTATATTGATCCAATCAAAAAGTCCTTCCTGCATATTTGGAGACAGTGTGAGTCCTCAGGGAGCAAACTTAACTTGCATCGTGTCCTCAACTGAAATTACAAAAAGAAGATGTCACTCTTGTCCGTTTCTTTGTTGCACCAAAATTGAGGAAGTCTGTCCTGAATTATGAAATAATGAAATAAATTGAGTCCTTAGCAGCGAAATAATAAATTAGGACTCGAGAAGAACAGCTGTGTTGTTCAGTTTTTGTGATATTTTAGGATATGCTATTAAAGAAATTGACAAGTTGGGAGGAGAAAACAAGCCAGCGTGACGTGGATAATTATCTCCAAGCAGTTGTGTTTTGACCAACCTTTGAGTCAGTATCTACTCAGATTTTATTTCCTTCTTTTGAGATTACTCTCTTTGTATTTAAACTTGATGTTTTAAAATATTATTCTACAGATCTAAAAATGATTAAAAACATATCACTAAATTTCCAGTTTTGGTAGTTTATTTACTTAATCATTTGGTAGAGATCGCCGTATCTGTGACAAGAATTTATTTAAATATATGTGTTGAAATACAGTACTTCTTCAGTTCCTAAAATATCTATATTCTAGAGAAAACTTTTTTTTCAAAAAAATACATATTTTATATTTCTATTGTAGTTTTTGTCAACTAATAATGAGTAACTGTGAAGTTCAAGAACATTAATTGTATTTTTTAAAATTTTATTGGTCTAAAAATATAAGAAATATAAAATTACAAAAAACTATGCATTTATTGATAAATTATAATATGTTTTATTAAAAAGTGTGAAAATTCTAAAACATAAATGTTTTAAGAACGAAGGGAGTAGTGATTTTGTAATCTTTAATTAATCGCATTACAGTTGTTCCCAACCATATGTATTTTTGTGTTATTTAGTTTTAAATGATTGTGTGTTAGTAATTTTCGGGTTTTGGGACTGATGCTTAAAATTGAATTTTTACAACGCGTCTTTGTTTTTAAAAGTAAGAAGAAATTATGTCAATTTAACGTGTTTTACTTATGAGAAATTGCGGCGGGGATACTTCACCGTCCATAGCACTTTGTCTTCATGTGCACCTCGTGATATGGTAATGGTCGTTAGATTTAATGCTTTTTTATCAAAATTAAATTTATAACCAAATATTTATAATATGACGTCAAGAAACAAAAAAGAACTATCATCCATTTAGCACATGATAAAAAAGATTTGTGTTCACAGAAAAGAGTTGTTAAGTTTCTTATAGGGCCGGAGAAAACTCGGATCCGGAAAACCGAACCGAACCCGATCCAAAAAAGTAATATCTAACTCAAACCAAAATTGATTAAATATTCGAATGGGTTTAAAATTTTGGTATTTAAAGAACCGAAACCGAACCCGATCCGAACCGAAATATTCGGGTACCCGATTATATCAAAAATTGATTTATATACTTTTATATTAATTATTTTTAAATTTAATATATATTAAGAACATCAAAATATATAAGATACTTTTAAGTTGTTCAAAATACTTATAAATATATACAAATGATCAAAAGACTCAAAACACCAACAATACTTATTGATTCTCAATCCAAATATTCAAACCAAACCAATTTATATGTTAATTTTAGGTACTTTGACATATGATATTCAAATTTATATGTAATATATTGTTTTGTTTATAGATTTTGAGAAATTTAAAGTATATAATGAATTTTAAAAATTTTAAAATAATTTAAATGGGTTATCCGAACCCGAACCGAACCCGCAAAGATCCGAACCGAACCCGAACCGAAATTTAGAAATATCCGAATGGGACTGAAATCTTTGACCTCGAAAACCCGAAATCCGAATAGACCCGAACCGAACCCAAATGGGTACCCGAACGCCCACCCCTAGTTTCTAATACAAAATATAGTGCATTTCTAATTCTGAAAATAGCCTATTCTAAAAGCTCCCTATTAACGTATGATATGTAGTATATGAGAAGTTATAAAATGTTTAGCACTATGTATGTAACAACCATGAATTTTATCGTGAGTTAAAAGAAATCACGAATTTTATTCATTTTCTATAACTACACCTTTTAATAAGTTTTTTTTTTGAGTAAATGTTAAATTTTATACCAAATTTTCTTCGTGACAGAAGTTACATAAAACACAAATAGCAGAACGAAAAAATATAAATCTAAAGCAACACCAGAGAGAAAGAAGAAACAAACCCAACTGGAACATCGGTCACTACCATATTTAACAAAAGGTTTATTAGCTTGGACAGAGTCGAAACTTAACACAAGAAGCATTGCCGCATGGGAAGGAAGCCTTTGATAACCTATGAGACCACAGCTTGATAGAATTTGGCTTGTCCATAGTGCTATTCCAAATGATTGATTTCTATCCACACGCAGCTTTGTCATCCTAGTCGTTGCAGCTCGAGCCTCGAGCAACCACTGGTAGCATAGAGCATGAGCTCCTAGAGCTTCAATCATTTAACCGCCCCAACAAACCTTAGAGCGTCTTCAGGGATACCGAGCAACAATTGAAGTCCACATTTATTGGATTCGACTTCAGAAGTAAGTGGCATAAAACCTTTTAATAAGCTTATTTCGATTCATTCTGTTTTATTTTTCTTTTTTTGGTTCAGTTTGATTTCAAAAGAAATATAAACTATTCTACTGATAAACATAATTGGACCGAAACAAAAACATGAAGAGATATGTGCTTGACTTAGGGTGATGCCAGTAAAAAGATTAAAAAAATGGCTTGATGACCGTTTCAAAATTCATGAGCTCGTGACCTCTTTTGGTACGTGGATGGGACAAACACAGCACTGCTTACGACGTCGACCAACCGCGTTCACTACAAGAAAACATGCCTATAACGGGAAAAATTACGAGAAAATATATTCCTCGTAAATTTACGAGAAAATTACTACGATTTTACGACAAAACTAAATTTCGTCGTAAAGTCGTAGTAAAGTTACAAGAAAAATGTTTCGTGGTAATTTATATGTAAATTTACGTCGATTTTACGAAGAAAGAGAAAATTCGTTGTAAAGTCCTTGTAACTTTACAAGGCTTTTACGACGAAACATGTTATCATTAATTTTTGTGAAAACGTGTTTTAAGCATGCTTTACCAAACTGATACCCTCGGTTTAGAGATTTTGGAATAACTTGATTAGCTGCTATCAAAGTTACACCTCGTGAACGAATAGTTGCTAGAGAAGAATCACTTTTGCAAGAAGAAGTGTGTATCACTGAAGTGAAAGTATCTGAACAACAAACTGATGACATCCTTCTAATTGATGTGGATAACCGTCAATATGAAGATCTTTTC